>NW_016809732.1:0-11619 GCF_001698545.2 Rhinopithecus bieti
AGATGGCAGGATCACTTGAGCCCAGTAGCTCAAGGATACACTAAGCTATGATCACGTCAGTGTGCTCCAGCCTGGGTAACAGAGCAAGGCTCTGTCTCTAAAAGAAATTTTTTTTTTAGTTGGAGTTTTGCTCTTGTTGCCCAGGCTGGAGTGCAATGGCATGATCTCGGCTCACTACAACCTCCATCTCCTAGGTTCAAGCAGTTCTCCTGCCTCAGCCCCCCAAGTCGCTGGGATTACAGGCGCCTGCTACTACACCGAGCTAATTTTTTTTTTTTTGAGACAGAGTCTTGCACTGTCGCCCAGGCTGGAGTGCAGTGGTGTGATCCAGCTCACTGCAACCTCTGCCTCCCTCCTGGGTTCCGACGATTCTCCTGCCTCAGCTTCCTGAGTAGCTGGGATTACAGGCACCTGCCACCATGCCCAGCCAATTTTTGTGTTTTTAGTAGAGACAGGGCTTCACCATGTTGGTCAGGCTGGTCTGGAACTCCTGACCTTTTGTGATCCAACTGCCTCAGCCTCCCAAAGTGCTGGGATTATAGGCATGAGTCACCATGCCCGGCCAAATTTTTTTTTTTTTTGAGATGGAGTTTTGCTCTTATTGCCCAGGCGGGAGTGCAATGGTGCAATCTTGGCTCACTGCAACCTCCACCTTCCGGGTTCAAGAGATTCTCCTGCCTCGGCCTTCCAAATAGCTGGGATTACAGGCGCCCACCACCACTCCCGGCTAATTTTTTGTATTTAGTAGAGACAGGGTTTCACCATGTTGGTCAGACTGGTCTCGAACTCCTGACCTCACCGGTGATCCACCTGCTTCAGCCTCCCAAAGTGCTGGGATTACAGCTGTGAGCCATTAAATTTTTTTAATGGTGCTAGGTCAGACATTAAGACTCTCATGATGGAGGCATGGATAATAGATGTTTCCCAGGAGAGCTATGTGGATAGGAGGTTGGTTCTGACAGAGTTCAAGATCAGCAAAAAATAACTCACAGCAGAGGTTATGTGAGATGTCTTAGAGAAATAATTTAATGCCAAGTCAGCAAGAGCGTTTTTGTTTTTTGTTTTATTTTTTGCTGAGACAGGGTCTTGCTCTGTCACCCAGGCTGGAGTGCAGTGGTGCGATCATGGCTCACTGTAATCTGTGCCACCCAGATTCAACCAATTCTTGTGCCTCTGCCTCCCAAGTAGCTGAGATTACAGATGTGCGCCACCACGCTCAGCTAATTTTTTGTACTTTTAGTAGAGATGGGGTTTCACCATGTTGGCTAGGCTGGTCTTGAACACCTGGCCTCAAGTAATCCACCCACCTCAGCCTCCCAAAATGCTGGGATTAGAGGCGTAAGCCACTGCGCCTGGCAGCAAGACTTTTAAATTGAGCATATTTTAAGAAAGAGTGAGGGCCAGGCACGGTGGCTCACACCTGTAATCCTACCTAGTACTTTGGAAGGCCAAGGCAGGCGGATCACCTGAGGTCAGGAGTTCAAGACCAGCCTGTCCAACATGGCAAAAACCTGTCTCTGCTAAAAATACAAAAATTAGCTTGGCATGGTGGTGCATGCCTGTAATCCTAGTTACTTGGGAGGCTGAGGCGGGAGAATCGCTTGAACCCAGGAGGCGGAGGTTGCAGTGAGCCTAGATCATGCCAGTGCACTCCAACCTGGGTAAGACAGTGAGATGCTGTCTCAAAAAAAAAAAAAGAAAAAAAAAAAGAATGAAAGAGTGTGCTGGCCAGATGCGGTGGTGCACACCTGTAATCCCAGTGTTTGGGGAGGCTGAGGTGGGAGGATTGCTTGAGCCCAGCTGTTGGAGGCTGCAGTGAGCTATGATCACACCACTGCACTCCAGCCTGGACAACAGATGAGACCCTTTCGAAAGAAAGGAAGAAAAATGTGAAAGGAAGCAAGGGGGAAAAGAGGGAGGTGTGGGAGTAAAGAGTGTACTAATCAGAAATGGGCTGAGAGCCCTGGAAGAATGAAAAGGCGGAGTCAAGGAGAAAATATGGGGGAGAGGGAGTATTGCCTTGCCAAGGATGATGCCTTCAACGGCATTGCCCAAGGTCAGCAGACACCCTGGGCTCAGATTCCAGCTTACTCAGTACCCCTGAAGCTATGGCTTCCCAGGTGGCTTTGCAGAGCTGAGGGTATGTGAGGAGCTACTGTTACCAGCATGTTAGCCCACCAGATAGTTCATCTATTCATTCATTCAACAAGTATTTAGGAGTGAACAATTTTTTTTTTTTTTTTTGAGACGGAGTCTCGCTCTGTCGCCCAAACTGGAGTGCAGTGGCCGGATCTCAGCTCACTGCAAGCTCCGCCTCCCGGGTTTACGCCATTCTCCTGCCTCAGCCTCCCGTGTAGCTGGGACTACAGGCGCCCGCCCCCTCGCACGGCTAGTTTTTTTTTTTTTTTTTTTTTTTGTATTTTTTAGTAGAGACGGGGTTTCACTGGGTTAGCCAGGATGGTCTCGATCTCCTGACCTTGTGATCCACCCGTCTCGGCCTCCCAAAGTGCTGGGATTACAGGCTTGACCCACCGCGCCCGGCCTAGGAGTGAACAAAATTGACAAAGTAGCCAGGTTGCAAGAGCTTGAGCCTGTAATCCTGGTACCCTTTGGGAGGAGAAGGCAGTAGGATCACTTGAGTTCAGAGCCTGGGCAACAGAGTGAGACCCTCTCTCTGAAATACATATACGTATATATAATATATGTATTTTATATTTATATTTACATTTTTAATATATATGTATTAAAATAATAATAGAAATAACTGACAAAACCCCTGTTCTCAAGACGTTTATTCTCTAGTGGAGGAAGCTGGCTGACCATCAAAGAAACAAACTAGGTAGGATGCTAGCTGGTGATGGGTACGAAGGAGAAAACGAAACCTGGGAAGGGAGATAGGAATTGTAGAGGGAGGAATACAACTTGAGAAAAGGAGGCTAGGGATAGCCTCACTGAGCAGGTGACAGCTCAGTAAAGACCTGAAGGAAGTGAGGGCGTGATCCTTGCAGATAGAGTGAGAACATTCCCAGAGGAAGAAACAGCACGTTCAGGAGCCCTGAAGCAGGAGGCTGCATGTAGCCCAGTGTGACGGGCCAGGCAAGGTGGGGGAAGGTGACGTGAGATGTGGACAAATGGGAAACAGGTCAGATAGTGAAGGTTCTCGCAGGTTATTATAAAGACTTCAGGTTCCCTTGATTGGATGAGAGGACTCTGTAGGGTTTTTAACAAAGAACAACATAATCTGGGTTACTCTTTTCCTTTTAAAGACTTTATTTTTATCTTTTTAGTTACCTTTATTTTGATTTGTGCACATTTATTGGGTACACGTGCAATCGTGTTACATGCATAGATTGCATAGTGGTCAAGTCAGGGCTTTCAGTGCACCCACCATGTACATTGTACCCATTAACTAATTTCTTATCATCCACCCTCCCATCCCCCCAGCCCCTCACCCTTCTGAGTCTCCATTATCTAGCATTCTACTCTACCTCCATGTGCACACATTTCTTAGTATCCACTTATGAGTGAGAACATGCAGTATTTTATTTTCTGCACCTGGCTCATTTCACTTAAGATAATGACTGACCTCCATTTCCATCCATGATGCCGCCAAAAACATAATTTCATTCATTTTTTTTTTTTTTTCTGGAGACGGAGACTCCCTCTGTCACCCATGCTAGAGTGCAGTGACTCGCTCTCTGCTCACTGCAACCTCCACCTCCCAGGTTCAAGCGATTCTCCTGCCTCAGTCCCCTGAGTAGCTGGGATTACAGGTGCGCACCACCACGCCTGGCAAATTTTTTTTTTTTTGTATTTTTAGAAGAGATGGGGTTTTACCGTATTGGTCAGGCTGGTCTCGAACTCCTGACCTCGTGATCCGCCCGCCTCAGCCTCACAAAGTGTTGGGATTACAGGCGTGAGCCACCGCACCCGGCCAATAATTTCATTCTTCTTATGGCTGAATGATATTCCATTGTGTATATGCACCACACTTTCTTTATTCATTCACCTTTTGAAGGACACTTAGGTCGATTTTATATCTTTGCTATTGTGAATAATGCTGCGATAAACATACAAGTGCAGGTATCCCTTTGATGCACTGATTTCTTTTTGTTTGGGTAGATACCCATAGAGGGATTGCTGGATCAAAAGACAGTATGGTTCTATTTTCAGTTTTATTTTTTTGTCCATTTAATAATAGCCATTCTGACTGGTGTGAGATGTTATCTCATTGTGGTTTTAATGGGCATTTTGTTGATGATTAGTGGTGCTGAGCATTTTTTAGGACTTTACTTTTTAAAGCAGTTTGAGGTTCACAGCAAAATTGAGCAGAAAGTCCAGCGAGTTCCCACACACCCCCTGCCCCCACTGCATGCGCAGCCTTCCGCGCTGTCAATATCCCCCACCACAGTGCTTCATTGGTCACAATCCATCGGGCTGCACTGGCACACTCTAATCACCTAAAGTCCACTGTTTACAGGAGGGTTTTTACATTAGTGTCTACTCTTGGTGATAGATGTACTATGGGTTTGGACAAATGTCAAAGTTGGGAGAAGTTCACTTCTATTCCTAGTTTGCTAGGCGTTTTTTTGTTTTGTTTTGTTTTAATCAGAAATGAATGTTGGATTTTGTCAAAAGCTTTTCTGGTTTACTTTTAACAGTTGAATCTTTCCCTCACAAATCAATACATTCAGCTTCTGGGATAAATGTCACAGCCTCTAGGATTGTGATTAACATGAACTCCTCTTGAGAGAGAGACTCACCCTGATCTCTGGGTGCTCATGAAATCAGGTTCGCGGAAGTGCCAGGCCAAGTTCTGCATCCCAACTGAGGTGGTTTCTCTAGAGCAAGCGTCCCGTTGTCAAGCCTTAGGGAGGACATGGGCTGCAGCTTCTCAGGGTGACCCCTTCGCTGTCACGGCGCAGCGCCGTGGGCTGACCTCCCAGTGTGTCTCAGGGCTTCCCATTTGGTTCTACTGATGTATCTGCCTATGTCTGCACTGGGATCACACACACAGTTTTAGTTCTTGTTGCCGGTGGGTTTTGCTTCTTCCTTCATTTGAAGAAGGCTGGCAGCCTCCAAGAGCTTCCTCCCCAAGAGGCGTGGCATGTAGACATGTGTGTGCCGTGTGGTTGACCTCGGGCAAGATCCTGACCACATCCTCAAGAGGCAGAGGAGATGGCTTCAGGCACCCTGCGCAGGGCAGGGCGTTCACTTCCTCTTGAGTTGGGGGAAGATATCGGCTCAGCAATTCTCACCACAGTGGGCAGAAAAAGGGAAATATGAGTTTCCCAGTGTTAGCAATTATGCAGAAGCCAGAAATCAGTCCTCCTGATTACAGACTCCTCTAAGGAGGAACTGAGGGCTGCAGGGGCTGCACAGAAAGAATAGTCTTGGGAATAAGATCATGAGATAGGTCTGTCTTCATAATAAATCAGAAAAACCTACAGTTTATTTTTATTTATTTATTTTTGAGACATAATTTCCCTTTTGTCACCCAGACTGAAGTGCAATGGCACGGTCTCAGCTCCTGCAACCTCTGCCTCCTGGGTTCAAGCGATTCTCCTGCCTCAGCCTCCTAAGTAACTGGGATTACAGGCGCCTGCCACCACGCCTAGCTAATGTTTGTATTTTTAGTAGAGATGGGGGCTCACCATGTTGGCCAGGCTGATCTTGAACTTCTGACCTCAGGTGATACACCCGTCTCGGCCTCCCAAAGTGCTGGGATTACAGGTGTGAGCCACTGCCCCCGGCCACCAACTCTTTACTCTCATCTTCATAATACATCATCAGGACCTCCTGACTGTCCCACCAATGTTTCACAAGTCAGTGAACTTGTCTCTATCTCTGTCTGCCACCAGCAATCACTAAACATCATCATCTCCATTTCTACAGATGGCACAGAGGCCCAGAGAGGTGAAGGAAAGCCTAAAGTCCTACAGCCAGGATGTGCCACAATTTGGAACTGAACCTACTTTACTGCAAACAGCACAGTGTAGATGAAGCCTGGCCTCTTCCAGCACTAGCCTGAGCTTGGACTAGTGGAGCAGTTCTCAAACCTTTCATCTCAGAAATCCTTCACACCCTGAAAATGTCTTGAGAATCCCAAAGAGCTTTGGTTTATGTAGACTAGACCTATTGACATATGCATAATGTATCAGAAATTAAAAACAGAAATTGGCCAGGTGTGGTGCCTCACACCTGTAAGCTCAGCAATTTGGGAGGCTGAGGCAGGAGTATCCCTTGAGCCCAGAAGTTTGAGACCAGCCTGGGCAATAAGTGAGATCCCATCTCTAAAAAGAATTTCTAAATTAGCCCAGCACAGTGGCTCACGTCTGCGCTTCCAGCTACCCAAGGTGGGAGGATTGCTTGAGCTCAAGAGGTCAAGACCGCAGTGAGCTGTGATTGTGCCACACACTGCCCTCCAGCCTGAGTAATAGAGTGAGAACCTGATTTTAAAAAGAGACAGAAATGTTTGGCTGGGCACAGTGGCTCATGCCTGTAATCCCAGTACTGTGGGAGGCCAAGGTGGGTGGATCACCTGAGGTGAGAAGTTTCAGACCAGCCTGGCCAACATGATGAAACCCCCATCTCTACTAGAAAGGCAAAAAAAAAAAAAAATTAACCAGGCCTGGTGGCGGGTGCCTATAATTCCAGCTACTCGGGAGGCTGAGGCAAGAAGAATTGCTTGAACCTGGAAGGCAGCGGTTGCAGTGAGCCGAGATCGTGCCACTGTACTCCAGCCTGGGCGACAGAGCAAGACTTTGTTTCAAAAAAAAAGTTAGTTTTTTTTTTGTAGAGAAGGATTTCACTATGTTGCCCAGGCTGGTTTCAAACTCCCAGGTTCAAGCCATCCTTCCACCTCGGCCTCCCAAACCACTGGGATTACAGATGTGCCACCACACCTGGCCTTCCTTGTCAAGATAATGTCTTTTATTTAGCCATTTATTTTTATTTTTATTTTTTGAGAGGGAGTCTCGCTCTGTTGCCAGGCTGGAGTGCAATGGTACGATCTTGGCTCACTGCAACCTCTGCCTCCCAGGTTCAAGTGATTATCCTGCCTGAGCCTCCCAAGTAGCTGGGATTACAGGTGTGCACCACCACGCCCAGCTAATTTTTTTGTGTGTTTTTAGTAGAGATGGGGTCTCACCATGTTGGCCAGGATGGTCTTGATCTCCTGACCTTGTGATCCACTGACTTGGCCTCCCAAAGTGCTGGGATTATAGGCATGAGCCACTGCGCCCGACGGACAATGTCTTTTAAATACCCAAGTCTAAATAGTTAGTTGGTCAATTTTTCTTTCAAGTAAAAATGGTAATCCACAAAACAGTGGCTAAGGCTGCTCACAACCCAGACGACTGCACAAGTGCTTTTCTGAGAGTTGATATTTAATGAAATTAGTAATTGTTACTGCTTCACCAAGAATATTCCTTGGGAAAGTGGCTAACAGGCATTTTTTTTTTTTTAATGGAGTCTTGCTCTGTTGCCCAGGCTCGAGTGCTGTGACGTGATCTCAGCTCACTGCACCTCCATCTCCCAGGTTCAAGCGATTCTCCTACCTCAGCCTCCTGAAGTAGCAGGGATTACAGGTGCCCACAACCACTAACGGCTAATTTTTTTGTAGGTTTAGTAGAGACGGGGTTTCACCATGTTGGCCAGGCTGGTTTCGAACTCCAGACCTCAAGTGATCCGCCTGCTTCGCCTCCCAAAGTGCTGGGATTGCAGGTGTGAGCCACTGTGGCCGGTGGGCTTTTTCTTTTTATGGTGAGTGCATGGTGGTGAAGATTTGAATAATGAGTGGCACAGGTCAGTGTCACTGTCCAGATTTCCATTGTGGTGCTAGTTTCACCCACCCTTGCTTTTGTATCATCAGTGCAAATATTCACACGATGCCACATAGTAACACCCCATACCTCAGTATTATGGTGAAAATAGTTTTGACCTCGCAGAACCCCTGATAGTGTGTTGGAGACCTATAGGAACCCTCACAGTCCACACTTCGAGAGCCATTGAATTAATCTATCAGTTTCAACAACATCCTTAAAAGCTAAAGAAAAGGGCCAGGCCCAGTGGCTCATTGGTGCTAGGTTTACAGGCGTAAGTCACTGCACCTGGCTTTTTTTTTTTTTTTTTTTGAGACGGAGTCTTGCTCTGTCATCCAGGCTGGAGTGAAGTGGCATTATCTTGGCTCACTGCAACCTCTGTCTCCTGGGTTCAAACGATTCTCATGACTCAGCCCTCCCTGAAAAAAAAAAAGAGAGGAAAAGATTGAATTTTCTGGCCGGGCCGCGGCTGGCCTCGAAGCCTGTAAATGCCAGCAACTTGGGAGGCCGAGATGGGCCGGATCACGAGGTCAGGAGATCGAGGACCGATCTTGGCCTAACACGGTGAAACCCCGTCCTCCTACTAAAATACAAAAATCTAGCCGGGCGAGGTGGCGGGGCGCCTGTAGTCCCAGCTACTTGGGAGGCTGAGGCAGGAGAAATTGCGTGAACCCGGGAGGCGGAGCTTGCAGTGGAAGCTGAGATCCGCCCACTGCCACTCCAGCCCCCTGGGGCGACAGAGCCTAGACTCCATCTCAAAAAAAAAAAAAAAAAAAAAAAAAAGATTGAATTTTTCTATTATAAATCATTTATTAAAACTAGACCCTCAAAAGTTTCATTTATTTATTATTTAGCCACTCCCATGTTACAGTTTTTATTAAACTGTCCAAATCAGGATGGATTGCTTTTTTTTTTGAGACTGAGTCTTGCTCTTTTGCCCAGGCTAAAGTGCAGTGGCATGATTTTGACTGACTGTAACCTCTGCCTCCCGGGTTCAAGTGATTCTCCCACCTCAGCCTCCTGAGTAGATGGGATTACAGGCATTTGCTACCACACCCAGCTAATTTTTGTATTTTTAGTAGAGATAGGGTTTCACTATGTTGGTCAGGCAGGTCTTGAACTCCTGGTCTCAGGTGATCTGCCCATGTTGGCCTCCCAAGTGCTGCGATTACACACTGGGCTGAGTCTCAGGAAAAAAAAAATGTAATAGATGCTTTCAGATATTTTTTCTGCTAGCTCCACATCATTCACAAGATGCACTAAACAATCTTTAAAGTCTTAAAATTTGCATTTAAAGACATTATTAAAATACTTTAATGTGAAATAATAGACGTGGCATTGATAACGGGAGAAAATTACAGCTTGACTCCCAAGTGTTCCGGAAAGTCGCTGCTGTAGCCTTGGGGACATGCTGCCCAGACCTTCCCTGGAGGATGGACATGCTGTGAGGCTGGGGTAACACATAAGCGTCCAGCAGTCAACTCCTCCCGGCCTCAGCGGCAGAGCAGCCTCACCGCCCTGTCAGGGGGCCTGGGTGGCCCCACCAGGTGGCTGAGTGAGGCGGGATGTTTTGGCTCAATGCGGGACAACTCTGACTCTGCTGTTCTGCTCCAGAGCTTTCTGCTGAGGAGGTTGGGCATCGTTGAGCCTGCATCACAGTTCTTCCTCTTCTGTCCAGTTCTGCTTCCAGCTCCCATGTTTTCCCTGGTGTCAATCCCTAATAATCATCTTGTACCTCAAGTCCAGGTCAGCATCTGTTTGCAGAGAACCCAACCAAGGACAGTTGTTTTGTCATTTCAGTGGGTCTTTGTTTTGCAAGAGGGAGCTCAAATCTAGATTGCAATGGCACATCTACATTGGTCGTCTTTTTCTTTTCTTTTTTTTTTTTTCTGAGACCAAGTCTTGCTCTGTCGCCCAGGCTGGAGTGCAATGGTGCCATCTTGGCTCACTGCAACCTCTGCCTCCTGGGTTCAAGTGATTCTCCCTCCTCAGCCTCCCGAGTAGCTGGGATTACAGGTGTGTGCCATCACATCCGGCTAATTTTTGTATTTTTAGTAGAGACGGGATTTCACCATGTTGGCCAGGCTGGTCTCGAACTCCTGACCTCAAGTGATCCACCCACCTTGGCCTCCCAGAGTGCTGGGATTATAGGCATGATCCACTGCGCCTGGCCAGTCTTATTCTTTTTTGAAGTTCTAGTAAATCCATCATGGCTGAAAAAGCTCTATTCTTTCTAAACCATACAGTAGATTCTGTTGACATTTTTGAAGTGCTTCCAGATAGCTGAATAGGTGGAGGTTCCTAGAGGGTGATGTGCCTGGAGAGGACATAGAAGCTCCATGCCCCTTCCCACATTCCTTGAACTGTGCACCTGTTCATCTAGGACACATGCTCACCAGAGCCCAGATGAAGAAGTAAGAGCTATGGACAACAGTGTGGGGAACAGAACTGGGGAACCCAGCTTCTTCTTGATCCCATTTCATAGTCCTTTTGGGACATGACCTTATCAGATGGGCTGGAAGTAGGAGTTGGCAGGGCCTCTAGCACCTTCCTGGATATGGTCCCAACCTAACTTCCCAGCCCCATCTCCCACTATTCTATCCAACCCATCCAACCATGTCCTTTATATTCTTGTTATGCCAAATAGCCCACTGGTTCCCACGAATGCCACATTTTGAACACGCTCTTTTCACTCACCTTTCCTACTTGGCAAGCTCTGATACATCTTTCAAGACTTTTCTCCAACATGACTTTCTTCCAGAAACCTTTGCAACCCCAGGCAATGTTATAGAGTCGTCTTCTTCTGGTTTCACCACGTTGGCCAGGCTGATCTTGAACTCCTGACCTCAAGTGATCCTCCTGCCTTGGCCTCCCAAAATGCTGGGATTGCAGGTGTGAGCCACCGTGCCCAGCCTGGTCAATTGTTTAATTTTTTGTAGAGATGAGGTTTTCCTATGTTGCCCAGACTGGTCTTGAACTGCTGAGCTCAAGCAATCTGCCCGCCTCATTCTCCCAAAGTGCTGGAGTTACAGGCGTGGGCCACTGTGCCTGGCCTGAAATGCAATTTTTTTTTTTTTTGTTTTTTGTTTTGAGATGGAGTCTCGCTCTGTTGTTTAGGCCAGAGTGCAGCAGCTCGATCTCGGCTCACTGCAAGCTCCGCCTCCCGAGTTCACACCATTCTCCTGCCTCAGCCTCCCTAGCAGCTGGGACTACAGGTGCCTGCCACCATGCCCAGCTAATTTTTTGTAGTTTTAGTAGAGACGGGGGTTTCACCATGTGAGCCAGGAGGGTCTCGATCTCCTGACCTCGTGATCCGCCCACCTCCGCCCCCCAAAGTGCTGGGGTTACAGGCGTGATCCATCAAGCCCGGCCTGAAATGCAAATTTTATAGAGTTTTTCTTTTCTTTTTTTGCGGGGGGCGGGACAGAGTCTGGCTCTGTTGCCTAGGCTGGAGTGCAGTGGGCGATCTCGGCTCAATGCAAGTTCCACCTCCTGGGTCCAAGTTCCGCCTCCTGGGTCCACGCCATTCTCCTGCCTCAGCCTCCCGAGTACCTGGGACTATAGGCGCTACCACCTCCTATAGGCGCTACCACCCCCGGCTAATTTTTTGTATTTTGAGTAGAGGCGGGGTTTCACTGTGTTAGGCAAGATGGCCTTGATCTCCTGACCTTGTGATCTGCCCGTCTCAGCCTCCGAGAGTGCTGGGATTACAGGCGTGAGCCACCGCGCCTGGCCAAATTTTATACTGATTTTTGCATAATATAAAAAGATGCTCCCTGCTGGTTTTTTTTTTTTT
>NW_016809732.1:14419-16977 GCF_001698545.2 Rhinopithecus bieti
AGTAGCTGGGACTACAGGCGCCCGCCACCTCGCCCGGCTAGTTTTTTGTATTTTTTTAGTAGAGACGGGGTTTCACCGTGTTAGCCAGGATGGTCTCGATCTCCTGACCTCGTGATCCGCCCGTCTCGGCCTCCCAAAGTGCTGGGATTACAGGCTTGAGCCACCGCGCCCGGCGACATTTTGCTTTTCAAATAGATAGGTCCATGGGGCCCAAGTTTGGCCTGTGAATGAATACAGGACACGACGCATGTCCAAATGAAGGGCCTATCGGTGGTTTCTTAAAAATACCTTCATGTGGCTGGGTGCGGTGGCACATGCCTGTAATCCCAGCACTTTGGGAGGCCGAAGCGGGCGGATGGCTTGAAGTTGGGAGTTTTGAGACCAGCCTAGCCAACACGGTGAAACCATATCTCTACTAAAAATAAAAAAATTAGCCAGGCATTGTGGTGCAGGTCTGTAATCTCAGCTGCTCAGGAAGCTGAGGCAGGAGAATCACTCGAACCCAGGAGGCGGAGGTTGCAGTGGGCCTAAATCGTGCCACTGCACTCCAAACTGGGCCACAGAGCAAGACTCTGTCTCAAAACAAAAAACAAAAAACAGGCCGGGCGTGGTGGCTCACGCCTGTAATCCCAGCACTTTGGGAGGCCAAGGCAGCCTGATCGCTTGAAGTCGGGGGTTTGAGAGCAGCCTGGCCAACATGGTGAAATCCCATCTCTACTAAAATACAAAAATTAGCAGGGTGTGGTGGTGCGTGCCTGTAATTCTAGCTGCCTAGGAGGCTCAGGCAGGAGAATCACGTGCACTGGGGAGGCAGAGGTTCCAGTGAGCTGAGATTGTGCTACTGCACTCCAGCCTGGGTGACAGAGTGAGATTCTGTCTCAAAAAAAAAAAAAAGGTAAAGAAAAGGATAGAGTGTAGAGAATCTTTCAGTGAGGTAAGGAATCATTTCCATCCACTTTTGGGTGTATGTGCAAACTTGCCTAAAAGTTGCTGTCAACTTTTGAAGGCTCCAGATTTTCAGTGTCTAACGCAACCACCTGGGCCAGATGTAAGTAAGGACAGGATGACGTAAGGGTGCACAGTAGCAGAAGCAGAAACCCAAGGCCCTACGTTTTGAGCGTGTGAGGCAGGAGGGTTCTCTCAGCAGACTCTGTCACGGTTCAGAGATCAGCTTGCAGGGACAGGCAGCGGCCGTCGAGGTGGTGAAAGACCCTGAAAGCACAAACCCTAAACAATGGAACACACACTCAAGTGTGGGGCCTGCGTTTTCTCATCGTTTCAAGCATATTGTTTAGTAAATGGTTTCATAAGGTACTTCCTTGCGGGAAACCTGACAGTCTGTTCCTTGTCACTTGAACAACTTTAACAATCAGGTAGAAAAGAAAGCTCCCTTCGGCCATTTGAAGTAAGCCCGAGGTCAAACTAGCCTGACACTGGGAGCCCCAGGAGAGCCTTGAAAACGTGTGCGATCCTGAGTCGGTATGCAGAGGCGATTCTCTGCGAAGAGGACCCTGAGCTTGACCAACTTCTCGCAGAGTCAAGGGACCACCAAAAGGTGCAGAATCCCGCCTGTCACCGTCCCTCTAGGGATCCGGAACGAGTAAACCCCGAGAGGCGTCCGAAGGCCGGCAGCTTGGCAGCATTAACTGCGGTTTTCGAGGGCGCGGGCAAAGCCTGGAGTAGCAGTCGCTCCTTTGCTCTGGCAGGAATTTGGGGTCTACCCTGCAGAGATTCTCCCGTCCTGCCTGCAGCTAGGGTTCAAGACTCGCTTCTCTGAAGTCCGCCTCCCAGCGGCCTGGAGCCCGGGGCGTGGTCGGCTGGAATCTGCTCCCCAGGCCCAGAACAGAGCCTGCAGCCCGTAACCCGCTGTGGCCGCAGCAGGTCCCGCCCGCCGTCCCCGCCTCAGGAGCAGCTGAGGATCTCCCCAGCTGCGGGCGCCCCGCCCGGGCCGCACTCCTTTCCCCGGCGGAGGGAGCGGGCTGGCGCTGCGGCCTTCAAGGCGCGCGGACGTCGCGGAGGGCAGCCAGTCGCGCGGGAGCGGGTAGCGCGCGTGAGGGCGTTGGGCGCCGCCGTGAGGTGGGGAAGCGCGGGGCCGCGGCGGTGCGGGTTCTAGGGCGGCGGCTGCTGCCGCCGCAGCAGCGCCCCGGGCGGGGAGGGCCGAAGAGGCCGGACGAGCTGGGGATGGAGAGTACCAGGCCCCTCACTGCCTCAGAGCGCGTGTGCGGCTCCGGGCGCGCACAGTGACGGTGACGGCGACCCTGGCCCGGCAGCGCCGAGACCGCTTCGCCAGACAGCCCGCGACCGGCGGCACGCCGGGCTATGAGGAGCGGCCGGGGCTGGGCTGGGCCTCGCTGACCCCGGCTCCGCGCGGCGGACTCCCCCGTTTCCGCTCCGGCCTCTCGGCATGAGAGTCCGCCCGGGCCCGGGGCTGCGGCTGCCCCAGACCCGCCGCCCGCTGGCGCGTTCCGGGGCCGCAGACCCGGGGTGCTGATACCTGCGCCGCGCTACGCCGCCAGCCCGCCCGCTGTGTGCCCCGGGGGCGCGGCCATGGAGGTGGT
>NW_016809732.1:20106-30347 GCF_001698545.2 Rhinopithecus bieti
TTTTTTTTTTTTTTTTTTTGAGACAGTCTCACTCTGTCGCCCAGGTTGGAGTGCAGTGGTATTAGCTTGGCTCATTGCAACCTCTGCCCGCCGGGTTCAAGCAATTCTTGTGCCTCAGTCTCCCAAGTAGCTGGGATTATAGGCGCCTGCCACCATGTCCAGCTAATTTTTGTGTTTTTGGTAAAGACAGGATTTCACCATGTTGGCCATGCTAGTCTCGAACTCCTGACCTCAGGTGATCTGCCCACCTCTGCCTCCCAAAGTGCTGGGATTACAGATGTGAGCCACCACTCCTGGCCTATTTTGCAAGTTTTTGAGTGACTATTATGTGCCAGGCATTGTTCTGAGTGCTAGGAATCAAGCAGTGAATAAAACAAAGTCTTTGCTTTCAATATGTTTAGTTTTAGGGGTGTGAGACAAATGGACTGTTGTATATTTACTTTTTAAAAAATATTGTCATTTTTCTGCTGGGCACTGTGGCTCATACCTGTAATTCCAGGACTTTGGAAAGCCGAGGCAGGCGGGTCACCTGAGGTTGGGAATTCAAGACCAGCCTGACCAACATGGAGAAACCCCATTTCTACTAAAAATACAAAAATTAGCCAGGTGTGGTGGTGGGTGCCTGTAAACCCAGCTACTCAGGAGCCTGAGGCAGGAGAATTACTTAAGCCCAGGAGGCAGAGGTTGCAGTAAGCTGAGATTGCACCATTGCACTCCAGCCTGGGTAACGAGCGAAACTCCGTCTCAAAAAAAAAAAAAATTTTTTTTCATGTGGTCATATCATAAACAAAGTAATTAAACTCATGTTATAAGATGTTTAAATTTTTTTGGGGCCTGGTGTGGTGGCTCAAGCCTGTAATCCTGGCACTTTGGGAGGCCGAGACGGGCGGATCACGAGGTCGGGAGATCAAGACCATACTGGCTAACATGGAGAAACCCCGGCTCTACTAAAAAATAACAAAAAACTAGCCGGGCACAGTGGCGGGCGCCTGTAGTCCCAGCTACTCAGGAGGCTGAGGCAGGAGAATGGCATAAACCCGGGAGGCGGAGCTTGCAGTGAGCTGAGATCCGGCCACTGCACTCCAGCCTGGGCGACAGAGCGAGACTCCGTCTCAAAAAAAAAAAAAAATTTTTTTTGGCCAGGTGCAATGGCTCACGCCTGTAATCCGCACTTTGGGAGGCTGAGGCAAGCGGATCACCGGAGGTCAGGAGTTCAAGACCAGTCTGGCCAACATGGCGAAACTCTGTCTCTGCTAAAAATACAAAAAATTAGCTGGGCGTGGTGGCGGGCACCTGTAATCCCAGTTACTCAGGAGGCTGAGGCGGAAGAATTGCTTGAACCAGGGAGGCGGAGGTTGCAGTGAGCTAAGATCGTGCCACTGCACTCCAGCCTGGGTGACAGAGCCAGACTCCATGTTGGGGAAAAGAAAAGAAAAGGATGTTTAAGTTTTCCTAAAAGAAAATGCTGAAAGAATTGTGTATACCTTCTGAACATATTTTGATTATTTAACTTCAATTTCTAGAATTGGAAAGACGAAGTAAAATAGCATGCACAGTGTTAAAGTTTTTGATTGTACAGTATGATTGCTTTACAAAAACTTTACAATTTAAACTTCCATTTGTGGAATATGTGAATGCAGTGGGTATATTTTATTACCTATTCAGAGAGCTGTAATTCGTTTCTTCATCTGAGAAATTCAAAGCAGCATAAAAAGGGGAGAAACCTTTCAAGTCAAAACTAAACTCATCTCTTCTCTCAGTCCCTAGTTGAAATGTTGGTTCTCCTCACTGCTGTTTGTATAGTTTGTCTTAGTCTCTGTAGACAGAGGGCACCAAGTGGTACAACTCAGTGCCTAGTACAAAAACTGTTAAATAATGTTAACTCTTTAGTTTCCCAATCTTGGAAAGATACAGAAAACCCTGGCAATTGCAGAGTAGGTTTCGTTTTGAAAGTATACTTAGATTATTTGCTATCAGAATGAAAAGTATTTTTTAGTAACAGCTTTGATTATAGAATGAGGTATCATTAGGGAGAACATACTAAAAACTGAATTGTTAAACAATCAGGAATTTCACAGTGGCTGCATTAAAATATTGTTTTATTTTGTACATGGTATACTATTAGAACTAATTTTTTTTTTTTTTTTTTTTGAGAAGAAGTCTCACTTTTGTCACCGAGGGTGGAGTGTAATGGCATGATCTCAGCTCATTGCATCTCTGCCTCCTGGGTTCAAGGGATTCTCCTACCTCAGTCTCCTGAGTAGCTAGGCTTAAGGTGGGAGCTGCATTGGCCAGGAATCGAACCTGGGTCTCCTGCATGGGAGGCGAGAATTCTACCACTGAACCACCAGTGCTGTGAAATTTCTATTGTTGCACCACCAGTGCTTTGAAACTAATTTATAAAAACAAACTTAAGAAGTATCAGGCTGAGCGTGGTGGCTCATGCCTGTAATCCCAGCACTTTGGGAGGCCAAGGCAGGCGGATCACCTGAGGTTAGGAGTTCGAGACCAGCCTGACCAACATGGAGAAACCCTGTCTCCACTAAAAATACAAAATTAGTCGGGCATGGTGGCACATACCTCTAATCCCAGCTACTCGGGAGGCTGAGGTAGGAGAATCTCTTGAACCCAAGAGGCAGAGGTTGCGATGAGCCGAGATCGCACCATTGCACTCCAGCCTGGGTAACAAGAGGGAAACTCTGCCTCAAAAACAAAACAAACAAACAAGAAGTATTAATCAGATGTCTTAAGCATTTGGCTGTTAAACAGAGTCTTGACCTAATACTTTGTATTTGTTTTCTTTTTTTCTATTTCGTACAGATTTAAGTGACTCTTAATAGAAATAAAAATGACCTTGATTCTTGTTGAAAAGATACGTAGCTTGAGTTACATGTTTCTGAATTAAGAAATTGTTTAAAACAGAACAGAGTAATAGACTGAAAGAATATGCTGCATGAGTAAGTTTATTAACTATTGATAATATACTATAGAGGTGGCATTGTTTTAGGTGAGGTAGAGGAATATTGATACCAAATCTAGCATTCTCTGATGAATGTTGAAAGGACTATTAAAAACAGACCTTTTTTTTTTCTTTTTTTTTTTTTATGGAGTTGCACTCTGTCTCTTGGGCTGGAGTGCAGTGGCTTGATCTCGGCTCACTGCAACTGCCACCTCCTGGGTTCAAGCGATTCTCCTGCCTCAGCCTCCCGAGTAGCTGGGACTACAGGTGCGCACCACTACGCCCGGCTAATTTTTTTTTTTTTTTTTTATTTTTAGTAGAGATGGAGTTTCACCATGTTGGCCAGGCTTGTCTCGAACTCCTGACCTCAAGTCATCCTCCCATCTTGGTCTCCCAGAGTGCTGGGATTACAGGCATGAGCCACTGCGCCCCGCCTATATAGAAATTTTTTTTTTTAACATTTTTTTATTTTGTGGAGATAGGGTCTCTCTCTGTTGTTCAGGTTGGTCTTGAACTCCTGGGCTCAAGGATCCTTCTGCCTCAACCTCTCAAAGTGCTGGGATTACAAATGTGAGCCACCACACATGGCCTAAATAGAGCTTTTTCTTATTATGAAAGCACTATTTGTAAATTGAAGAAATATTAGAAAATAAAAACAAAGACACTATGCATATTCATTACCCAATTGTATCTATGATTATAGGTTATAGATACATTTGTGTATGCTATGGCATGAAATAGAGTTGCATTTTATTTGGAATGGGAAGTAGGTTCTAAAGTCATCCTCTAAGGCAAAATTTCCGTATAGTCAAAATTACTCTTGGAAATCCTTTTCAGATCTCAGCATTGTAGAAAATTGCTGTTTTCTGGGTATAGCACCAGATGAAGCAGCTGGCTTATATTTAGGGCCATCTTATGTTAAAAAATCTTTTAAATGCTAGAATCGGGCTGGGAGTGGTGGCTTGAGCCTGTAATTCTTGTTACTCAGGAGGCTGAGGCAGGAAGATCACTTGAGCACAGGAGTTCAGGGCTGCAGTGGGCTGTGATCGTGCCACTGCAGTCCCGCCTGGACAACAGAGCAAGATCGTCTCTTAAAAAAAAAAAAAAACCCAAAAAACTAGAATCACGTGTAGCTAGTGTGATACCATGTGAGAGCTGTGGGGACCAGAGACTCTCAGAGGGGACAGCAGATTCTGGTTTTCTCTCCACTGTCACTTCAGGGCAAGTCAGCATGCATGATTTACATAAGTTCTTTCTTTGGCTTAGTCTGGACAGTTGAATTCGGGTAAGGTAAATGTATATGTTATGTGATCCTATTACATATATATTTCTAGCTAAAACCTCTTCTGTATTCACTTGTATTACTCATATTCATTCATTTGACAATTTTTTTTTTTTTTTTTTTGAGACAGTCTCACTCTGTCGCCCAGGTTGGAGTGCAGTGGTATTAGCTTGGCTCATTGCAACCTCTGCCCGCCGGGTTCAAGCAATTCTTGTGCCTCAGTCTCCCAAGTAGCTGGGATTATAGGCGCCTGCCACCATGTCCAGCTAATTTTGTGTTTTGGTAAAGACAGGATTTCACCATGTTGGCCATGCTAGTCTCGAACTCCTGACCTCAGGTGATCTGCCCACCTCTGCCTCCCAAAGTGCTGGGATTACAGATGTGAGCCACCACTCCTGGCCTATTTTGCAAGTTTTGAGTGACTATTATGTGCCAGGCATTGTTCTGAGTGCTAGGAATCAAGCAGTGAATAAAACAAAGTCTTTGCTTTCAATATGTTTAGTTTTAGGGGTGTGAGACAAATGGACTGTTGTATATTTACTTTTAAAAAATATTGTCATTTTCTGCTGGGCACTGTGGCTCATACCTGTAATTCCAGGACTTTGGAAAGCCGAGGCAGGCGGGTCACCTGAGGTTGGGAATTCAAGACCAGCCTGACCAACATGGAGAAACCCCATTTCTACTAAAATACAAAATTAGCCAGGTGTGGTGGTGGGTGCCTGTAAACCCAGCTACTCAGGAGCCTGAGGCAGGAGAATTACTTAAGCCCAGGAGGCAGAGGTTGCAGTAAGCTGAGATTGCACCATTGCACTCCAGCCTGGGTAACGAGCGAAACTCCGTCTCAAAAAAAAAAAAAATTTTTTTTCATGTGGTCATATCATAAACAAAGTAATTAAACTCATGTTATAAGATGTTTAAATTTTTTTGGGGCCTGGTGTGGTGGCTCAAGCCTGTAATCCTGGCACTTTGGGAGGCCGAGACGGGCGGATCACGAGGTCGGGAGATCAAGACCATACTGGCTAACATGGAGAAACCCCGAAACCCCGGCTGCTACTAAAAACATAACAAAAAGCTAGCCGGGCACAGTGGCGGGGCGCCTGTAGTTCCCAGCTACTCAGGAGGGCTGAGGCGAGGAGAATGGCATAAACCCGGGAGGCGAGCTTGCAGTGAGCTGAGATCCGGCCACTGCAGACTCAGCCGTGCGACAGAGCGAACCCGTCTCAAAAAAAAAAAAAAATTTTTTTTAGAGCAGGTGCAATGGGCTCACGCCTGTAATCGCACTTGGGGAGCTGAGCAAGCGGATCACCGAGGGTCAGGAGTTCAAGACCAGTCTGGCAACATGGCGAAACTCTGTTCTCTGCTAAAAATACAAAAAATTAGCTGGGCGTGGTGCGGGCACCTGTAATCCCAGTTAGGGCTCAGGAGGCTGAGGCGGAAGAATTGCTTGAACAGGGAGGCGGAGGTTGTATAAGTGAGCTAAGATCGGTGCCACTGCACTCCAGCCTGGGTGACAGAGCCAGACTCCATGTTGGGGAAAAAAAAAAGAAAAAGATGTTAAGTTTTTTCCTAAAAAGAAAAAGTGCTGAAAAATTGGTGTATACCTTCTGAACATATTGTCTTGATTATTTAACTTCAATTTCAGAAATTGAAAGACGAAGTAAAATAGCATGCACAGTGGTAAATTTGTTTGATTGTACAGTATGATTGCTTAGCAAAAACTTTCCAATTTAAGACCTCCATTTGTGGGATATGTGAATGCAGTGGGTAGTTATTTTATACCTATGTTCAAGAGAGCTGGTAATTCGTTTCTTCATCGAGAAATTCAGAAGCCATAGGAGAACTTTCAATCACAAAACAAAACTAACATATCCATATATTGTCTCCACTCGAGTTGTTAGTTTTACCTCATGTAGAACAAAGCACAGTGGAAAACCAAAATGCTAGTAACAAACGAGGATATAATGTTAATCTCTTTAGTTCACCAATCACTTGAAAAGAACCACATGGGCACAAGATTTCTATGAAACTTAATTATTAACTATCAGAAATAAAAGCTTTGATATTAGATGAAAAACATTAGGGAGAACATACCTAAAAACTGATTGGTAACACAATCATGAATTCACAGTGGGCTGCATTAAAATATTTGTTTATTGTACATGGTATACTATTAGAACTAATTTTTTTTTTTTTTTTTTTTGAAGAAAGTCCTCACTTTGTCACCGAGGGGGATGTGTAGATGCATGATCTCAGCTCCATTGCATCTCTGCCTCCTGGGGTTCCAGATGCTCCTACCGTCAGTCCTCCTGAGTAGCTAGGCTTAAGGTGGGAGGCTGCAATTGGCCAGAATCGAAACCTGGGATCTCCTGCATGGAGGGCCGAGATTCAGCCCCACTGGAACCAACGCAGTGCTGTGAAATTTCTATTGTTGGCACCACCAGTGGCTTTTGGAAACTAATTATAAAACAAAACCTTAAGAAGTACAGGCCCTGAGGCCCCGTGGGGGCCATGCCTGTAATCCCAGCACTTTGGGAGGCCAAGGCAAGCCGCGCGGATCACCTGAGGTTAGGAGTTCGAGACCAGCCTGACCAACTATGGAGAAAACCCTGTCCCCTAAAAATGATCAAAATAGTAGGGCATCGTGGCACATACCTCCAATTCCGCCAGCACTACCTCGGAGCTGAGGTACGGAGAATCTCTTGAACTCCAAGAGCAGAGGTGGGCGATGAGCCGACCGATCGGCACCAATTGCACTCCAGCCTGGGTAAGCAAGAGGGAAACTCAACTGGCTCAAAAACAAAACAAACAAACAAGAAGTATTATCAGATGTCTTAAGCATTTTGCTGTTAAAACAGAGCTGACCTAATACTTTGATTTTGTTTTCTTTTTTTTTTTTTTTTTTTGGAGGCGGAGTCTCGCTCCTGTGCCCCGACTGGAGGGGGCAGTGGGCCAGATCCCCAGCTCACTGGCAACCGCCCTCCCCGGGTTTAATGCCAATTCTCCCTGCGTCAGCCCTCGCGAGTAGCCTGGGACTACAGGGCACCTCGCCACACCTCGACCCCCGGCTATTTTTGTATTATTAAGTAAGACGGGGTTTGCACCCAGTGTTACGCCAAGGATGGTCTCGATCCCTGCCTGGACCCGGCGTGATCCGCCATCTCGGCCTCCCCAAAAGTGGCTGAGGATTACAGCTTGAAGGCACCCGCGCCCCGGCCTATACCGAGTTCGTTTTTTTTTTTTTTTTTTTTTTTTTTTTTTTTTTTTTTTTTTTTTTTTTTTTTTTTTTTTTTTTTTTTTTTTTTTTTTTTTTTTGTTTTTTTTTTTTTTTTTTTTTTTTTTTTTTTTTTTTTTTTTTCTTTTTATTTTTTTATTTTATTATTTTTTTGAGACCCGAGTCTCCTTCCTGTCAGCCCAGGGCCTGGAGTGGCAGTGGCAGCGATCCTCGGCCTCACTGCAGGCCTCCGCCTCTAAGGGTCCATACCATTCTCCTGCCTCAGCCTGCCTAGTAACTGGAACTACAGGCGCCCCGCCATCCATGCTGGGGCTAATTTTTGTATTTCTAGTAAGATGGGTTTCGACCGGTTAGCAGGATGATCTCAATTTCCGACCCCTGGGTGATGCGCGCCGGCCTTGCCTGCCCAAAAGTGCGGGATTACAGGCCTGAGCCCCATCACAACCGCAGCCACCGGTTCTTTTCACGCAAGATAGCGTGAACCTTTTTTAAAAAAAAATCTGGCCGGGCACGGGGCTCAAGGCCCTGTAATCCAGCAGCTTTGGGAGGCCGAGTCGGGTGGATCACGAGGTCAGGAGATCGAGACCCCATGCTGGCAACACGTGAAACCCGTCTCTACTAAAAATACAAAAAACTATCCGGCGGCAAGGTGGCGCGCGCCTTGTAATCGCCAGCTACTCAGGAGGCCTTCGAGGCAGGAGAATGCGTGAACCTGGAGGCCGGAGTTTGCAGTGAGCTTGAGATCCGGCCACTGCGCTCCCAGCCTGGGCGACCAGAGCCAGACTCCGTCTCAAAAAAAAAAAAAAAAGAAAAAAAAATCTTTACGGATCTCACACTAGGAAAATATATTTAAAAAAATTTTAAATTATATTTATTTCATGAATAGAGATGAGGTCACTATGTTGCCCAGGCTGGTCTCGAACTCCTAAAGTTATCCTCCTGCCTCTGCTTCCTAAAGTGCTGGGATTACAGGTGTGAGCCACCATGCCCAGCCTAATTTTTTTATTTCTTTATTTCTTTTCTTTTTTGTGTGTGTGACAGAGTTTCACTCTGTTGCCCAAGCTAGAGTGCAGTGGCATGATCTCAGCTCGCTGCAACCTCTGCCTCCTGGGCTCAAGCAATTCTCTTGCCTCAGCCTCCCAAGTAGCTAGGATTACAGGCACCGACCACCACGCCTGGCTAATTTTTGTATTTTTAGTAGAAATGGGCCAGGCTGGCCTCGAACTCCTGACCTCAGGTGATCCACCTGCCTCAGCTTCCCAAAGTTCTGGAATTACAGATGTGAGCCACTGTGCCCAGCTGATATATTTTTTTTTTCTTAAATCATTAGAGTATCAATCATCTTTTTGCTGCATTTATCTTTTTACATTTATTCTGTGACATTCCCATTGCTGTTCCGTGATACATCGGTTGTGTTCATTTTTCTTACTATTTATGACTCAAATTTCTTGAGCTAGTTAATGAGAGGTACAGGAGTATAGTCATGAACAAAGTAGAAATGGTCCTTGTCGTTGTGGAACTCTTACAGTATATTAGGGAAGATGACGTTAAGCAAATAGTTGCTATTTCTTTTTCTTTTTTTTTTTTCTTTTTTGAGACAGGGTCTGGCTCTCTTACCCAGGCTGGAGTACAGTGGCATGATCATGCCTCACTGCAACCTCCACCTTCCGGGCTTAAGCCATCCTCTCACCTCAGCCTTCAAAGTATCTGGGACTACAGGCAGGCACCACCATGCGTGGCTAATTTTTCTGTTTTTTTTGTAGAGATGTGGTTTTACCATGTTGCTCAGGCTGGTCTCAAACTTCTGAGCTTAAGCCACCTGCCCCCCTTGGCTTCCCAAAGTGCTGGGATTGCAGGCGTGAGTCACCACACCCGGGCCGATAGTTACTGTTTCCAAGTGTGCCAAGTGCTGTAAGGGAGAAGAACTGTTGGCGAGGTTTGGACAATATGGGGACTAGGGAAGTGGGACAAGGGAAGGCTTCCTGGGGAAATGATGTCTATAGAGATTGAGGGATGGGTTGGAGAAGGCTAGGTGGAGGTTAATGGGAGAAAAAAGTAAGTTTCCCAAGGAGGTGAAACCTTCTGTAAAGACCACTGACAGGAGAGATCACTGAGTTTGAGGAGCTGGAAGGAGGTTAGTGTGTCTGGAGTACAGTAATGAGAGCGAGAGCATAGTGTTAGGTGATACTGGAGAGGTTAGCGGGAGCCAAATCTGATCTTTATCTTAAGGACAGTGCAAAGCCACTGAAGAGTTTTAAAAGCAAGAGAGATACCATTTTTGTTTTTCAAAAGATAAATCTTCTAGAGCACTCCGAGCATGAGATAAGTACTTTCACTTAGGAATATTTAACTGTGTGATTGTCAGTGGTCTGGTTAAATATCTACCTCTTGGTAATTTTTAGTATCTCAAGAAAAAGATGATTCATTTAATAGGTGGTGTTCATAAAACTGAGACATCTGACAAAAAATAGAATTGGGGCCGGGCGTGGTGGCTCAAGCCTGTAATCCCAGCACTTTGGGAGGCCGAGATGGGCGGATCACGAGGTCAGGAGATCGAGACCATCCTGGTTAACATGGTGAAACCCTGTCTCTACTAAAAAAATACAAAAAGCTAGCCGGGCGAGGTGGTGGGCGCCTGTAGTCCCAGCTACTGGGGAGGCTGAGGCAGGAGAATGGCGTAAACCCGGGAGGCGGAGCATGAAGTGAGCTGAGATCTGGCCACTGCACTCCAGTCCGGGCGACAGAGCGAGACTCCGTCTCAAAAAAAG
>NW_016809732.1:31293-60054 GCF_001698545.2 Rhinopithecus bieti
CGCCCGTCTCGGCCTCCCAAAGTGCTGGGATTACAGGCTTGAGCCACCGCGCCCGGCCGTTTTTGTATTTTTAGTAGACATGGAGTTTCACCTTGTTAGCCAGGATGGTCTCGATCTCCTGACCATGTGATCCCCCTGCCTTGGCCACCCAAAGTGCTGAGATTACAGGCATGAGCCACCGCACCTGGCCTCAAACATTATTTTGAGAAAAAGAAGCGTGCCATATACTGCTACAGTATAATTCTGTTTTTGTGAATTTTGGGACGAGTCAGAAGTCAGCTAGGGTGATAGAAATCAGAACAGAGGTTGCCTCTTGGTCCCAGGGACTGATGGGAAAGGGGCATGAGAGAACTTTTTGGGGTGATGGAATTGTTATGTATTTTGAGTGGCAGGGTAGATACGTAGGTGTAAACATTTGTCACAACACATTGAACTGTACATTTATTTTTATTTTTAAATACTTATTTAGAAATGGGGTCTTACTCTGCTACTCAGGCTGGAGTGCATTTCTTCTGTGGCGCCGTCATATCTCCTTGCAGCCTCTAACTCCTGGGCTCAAATGATCTTCCTGCCTTTGCCTCCTGAGTAGCTGGGATTACAGGCCTGAGCCACCATGCTCAGTGTATATCGTTATTAAAAAGAAAGAGTTATTTATATCTGGGTGAGAAACAATGGTGGTATCAATGGAGACAGAGGCCTGGACAGATTGGTGAGATGTTTAGGAGATAGAATTGATAGGACTTGGGCACTTGGACTGTAGGAGATAAACAAGAGGGAATCAGAGTTGATAGCTGTTTGTCATGTTTTGATATATTTTTCCCATTTTGTCTGGTATTTTGGGGGAGTCTTATTTTAGCCTTTTTTTTTTGAGATGGAGGCTTACTGTGTTGCCCAGGCTGGAATGCAATGGCACAATCTCAGCTCACTTCAGCCTCTGCCTCTCAGGTTCAAGTGATTCTGCCTCAGCTTCCCCGGTAGCTGGGATTATAGGCGACTACCACCACACCTGGCTAACTTTTGTATTTTTAGTAGAGACAGGGTTTCACCATGCTGGCCAGGCTGCTCTCGAGCTGCTGACCTCAGGTGATCCACCTGCCTCAGCCTCCCAAAGTGGTGGGATTACAGGCGTGAGCCACCGCATCTGGCCTAGCCTCTTTTTTTTTTTTTTTTTTTTTTTTTGAGATACAGTCTTGTTCTGTTGCCCAGTCTGGAATACAGTGGTATGATATCAGCTCACTGCAACCTCCGCTTCCTGGGTTCAAGCAATTCTCCTGCCTCAGCCTCCTGAGTAGCTGGGATTACAGGCACCCGCCACCAAGCCCAGCTAATTTTTTGTGTTTTTAGTAGAGACAGGGTTTCACCATCTTGGCCAGGCTGGTCTTGAACTCCTGACCTCATGATCCACTTGCCTCGGCCTCCCAAAGTGCTGGGATTACGGGCGTAAGCCACAGTGCCCCGCCTGCCTCTCTTTAATATATAGAAGTTCCTACATGGTAGAATTTATCCAACCTGTTCTTTAATGACCCCTAGGTTTCATATTATAGAAGATTTCTTTACCCTGAGCTTATGAAAATGATTCTCCATGTTTTCATCTAGTACTTAGGGTTTCATTTTTTCATATTTATATTTTTGATCTCTGGAACTTAGTTATGTACAAAGGGATAATGTAGGGATTCAACTTATTATCCAGAAAGCACAACCAGCTATCCCAGACTCTTAACCTGTTTTTGAGGATATCTACAGAAGAAGTCTTCTGTAAGACTGTTAAAAAGAGTTAGGAGTTAGGGAATTTGAAGAATTGTAGCAAATCAGGGTCAGAGTAGGTGAGTATCAATCAATTTATAAATTTATTTATAAATCAGTATTATATATTCTGAGTATTTTTGCAGCCTTTGGTGTAATTAATATTACTGAGATACACATTGAGGGAGAGTTTTTCCACAAACCTATGTTGGGTTTGTGTTAGAGAAGGAAGCTAGAACTGGCCTTCTTTTTCTGTGCTTTTTTTTTTTTTTTTTTGAGATGGGAGTCTCACTCTGTTGCCTAGGCTGGAGTGCAGTGGCACAATCTCAGCTCACTGCAACCTTCGTCTCCTGGGTTCAAGCAAGCAATTCTCCTCCCTCAGCCTTCCGAGGATTACAGGCATGCACCACCACACCCGGCTAATTTTTGTATTTTTAGTAGAGACGAGTTTCACCGTGTTGGACAGGCTGGTCTCAAACTCCTGACCTCAGGTGATTCGTCCGCCTTGGCCTCCCAAAGTGCTGGGATTACAGGCGTGAGCCACCATGCCTGGCCAGAATTGGCTTTCATATATTGTATTTTGCATCTCTTTTTTTTTTTTTGAGAAGGAGTCTTGCTCTGTCACCCAGGCTGGAGTGCAGTGGCCAGATCTCAGCTCACTGCAAACTCCGCCTCCCGGGTTTACGCCATTCTCCTGCCTCAGCCTCCCGAGTAGCTGGGACTACAGGCGCCCGCCACCTCGCCCGGCTAGTTTTTGTATTTTTTTAGTAGAGACGGGGTTTCACCGTGTTAGCCAGGATGGTCTCGATCTCCTGACCTCGTGATCCGCCCGCCTCGGCCTCCCAAAGTGCTGGGATTACAGGCTTGAGCCACCGCGCCCGGCCTGTATTTTGCATCTCTAAGTTTTGTAGAACTTGATTTGCTATGGTGTCAATGTTCATGTCCCTCCAAAATTCGTGTGTTGAAATCCTATCCCCCGCCGGGCGCGGTGGCTCACGCCTGTAATCCTAGCACTTTGGGAGGCCGAGACCGGCGGATCACGAGGTCAGGAGATCGAGACCATCTTGACTAACACGGTGAAACCCCGTCTCTACTGAAAATACAAAAATTAGCCAGCCGTGGTGGCGGGTGCCTGTAGTCCCAGCTACACGGGAGGCTGAGGCAGGAGAATGGCGTGAATCGGGAGGCGGAGCTTGCAGTGAGTGGAGATCGCGCCACTGCACTCCAGCCTGGGCGACAGAGCAAGACTGTCTCAAAAAAAAAATCCTATCCCTCAAGGTGATGGTATTAGGAGGTGGGACCTCATTAGATCATGAGGGTGGAGGTTTCATGAATGAGATATTAGTGCCTTTATAAGAGACCACAGAGGGAGCTCCCTTGTTCTTTCAACTGTGTGAGCTTATTGTGAGAAGATGGCTGTCTGAACCAGAAGTAGGCCTTCACCAGACACCAGATTTACCTGTGCCTTGATGGACTTCCCAGCCTCCAGAATTGTGAGAAGTACATTTCTGTTTTCAACCCCCCAGTATATGGTAGTTTGTTACGAAAATTTAGCAGCCTAAATGGACTAAGAAATGACATAAGAGGAAGAGCCATAGATGTGAATAAGGAAACGTGGGCTTAGAGTACTGTTATTAGCAAACTCAACTTAGGATCTTGAGCAAACCACTTTTTCCATGTTAACACCACCCTCTCACCAAAGTATGGATGATAATTCCAACCCTACTTAGTCATGCTGTAAGACAGTCTAGTACCAGGTAACCCCAAGGGAAATAAGTGCAAGGATTGTAGGAATGTTTCTTTCCTCTTTTCCTGTGAGATAAACCACAGAAGTTGCCTGAGGAGTGGAGAATGAATTAAGAATATAGCAGAGAGATGTGAGGATTTGGGTTTTAGTAACCAGGAATTAGGCCAGGTGCAGTGGCTCATGCTTGTAATCCCAGCACTTTGGGAGGGCAAGGTGGGCAGATCGCTTGAATCCAGGAGTTTGGGACCAGGCTGGACAATGTGGCAAAACCCCGTCTCTAGAAAAACTACATAAAAATTAGCTGGGCGTGGTGGTACGCACCTGTAGTCCTAGCTACTCGGGGGCGCTGAAGCAGGAGACTTGCTTGAAACCTGGAGGCGGAGGTTGCAGTGAGCCAGCATCACACCACCGAATTGCAGCCTGGGTAATAGAGCAGGATCTTGTCTTAAAAAAAAAAAAAAAAAAAAAAAAAAAGGAAAAGAAAAAAATATCATTTTAAAATAAAAAAGAAACCAGGAATTTTTCTTTGAATTGTCTGGCTTGTCATTTCCTTCTTTTCTGTTGCTTTGTATCATGCTGCCATTGTCTTTACTTCTGCTTCTAGGCGTCTGAATTTACTTGAGAGAACCACCTACTCATGTTATTTTGACTTTTAAAAAGAATTTATTGTTTTTTTAAATTACAAAAGTAAATGAGCTTCAGTATAAAAACACTTAAAATAGTCTAGCAATATATGAAGTAAAAAAGAGATGCCCTCTTCTTTTTTGTTTTTGAGACAGAGTCTCGCTCTGTCACGTTCTGTCGCCCAGGCTGGAGTGCAGTGGTGATCTCGGCTCACACTGTAAGCTCCGCCTCCCGGGTTCACACCATTCTCATGCCTCAGCCTCCTGAGTAGCTGGGACTACAGGCGCCCGCCACCATGCCTGGCTAATTTTTTGTATTTTTAGTAGAGACGGGATTTCACCGTGTTAGCCAGGATGTCCTTGATCTCCTGACTTTGTGGTTCGCCTGCCTCAGCCTCCCCAAGTGCTGGGATTACAGGCGTGAGCCACCGCCTATGCTTTTTTTTTTTTTGAGATGGAGTCTTGCTCTGTCGCCCAGGCTGGAGTGCAGTGGTGCGATCTCGGCTCACTGCAACCTCTGCCTCCTGGATTCAAGTGATTCTCCTGCCTCAGTCTCCCAGGCAGCTGGGACTATAGGTGCACGCCACCCCACGTAGCTAATTTTTGTATTAAAAAAAATTTTTTTTTGAGATGGAGTCTCGTTCTGTCGCCAGGCTGGAGTGCAGTGGTGCGATCTTGGTTCACTGCAATCTCTGTCTCCTGGGTTCAAGCGATTTTCCTGCCTCTGCCTCCAGAGTAGCTGGGACTACAGGCACGTGCCACCACGCCCAGCTGATTTTTGTATTTTTAGTAGGGATGGAGTTTCACCGTATTGGCCAGGCTGATCTTGAACTCCTGACGTCATGGTCTTGAATTCCTGACGTTCTGATCCACCCGCCTCAGCCTCCCAAAGTGCTGAGATTACAGGTGTGAGGTACCGCACCCGGCTGAGATGCCCTATTCTTATACCTCTTTATTTCCTCTTTCCAGAAGAAAATACTGTTTTGTGTCCTTCGAGACTTTTTTATTTTTATTATTTATTTATTTTGTGATGGAGTCTCATTCTGTTGCCTAGGCTGAAGTACAGTGGCGTGATCTCAGCTCACTGCAGCCTCTACCTCCCAGGCTCAAGTGATTCTCATGTCTCAGCCTCTGGAGTAGCTGGGATTGCAGGCATGCATCACTGTGCCCGGCTAATTTTTTTGTATTTTTAGTAGAGACGGTGTTTCACCATGTTAGCCAGGCTGGTCTTGAACTCCTGACTTCAGGTGATCTGCCCACCTTAGCCTCCCAAAGTGCTGGGATTACAGGTGTGAGCCACTGTGCCCGGCCTAATTTATTTATTTTTTTCCTGAGACAAAGTCTCACTCTATTGCCCAGGCTGGAGTGCAGTGGTACAGTCTCGGCTCACTGCAACCTCTGCCTCCTGGGTTCAAGTGATTCTCGTGCCTCAGCCTCCCAAGTAGCTGGGATTACAGGCACTCGCCACCACGCCCGGCTAATTTTTTTTTTTTTTTTTTTTTTTTGGTATTTTTATTAGAGACGGGGTTTCACCATGTTAGCCAAGCTGATCTCGAACTCTCTAGCTTAGGTGATCCACCTGTCTCAGCCTCCCAAAGTGCTGGGATTACAGGCATGAGCCACTGTGCCCAGCCATTTTTTAATTGTTAGTAGAGATGAGTTCTCCATGTGTTACCTAGGCTAGTCTTGAACTCTTGGGCTCAAGTGATCCTGCCACCTTGGCCTTCCAAAGTGTTGGGATTACAGGTATGAGCCACTGCAGCCAGCCCAAAAGCTACGTGTATGTTATATATGTGTGTATGTGTGTGTGTGTGTGTGTGTGTGTGTATATATATATATATTTTTTTTTTTCTGAGACGGAGTCTGGCTCTGTTGCCCAGGCTGGAGTGCAGTGACACGATCTTGGCTCACCGCAAGCTCCGCCTCCTGGGTTCACGCCATTCTCCTGCCTCAGCCTCCCAAGTAGCTGGGACTGCAGTTGTCTGCCACCACACTCGGCTCATTTTTTGTATTTTTAGTAGAGACAGGGTTTCACTGTATTAGGATGGTCTCGATCTCCTGACCTTGTGATCTGCTTGCCTTGGCCTCCCAAAGTGCTGGGATTACAGGCGTGAGCCACCGTGCCTGGCCAAAGCTATATTTTGAATCACATTTGCACACTGGCTCGAGTTAAGCCACAGGGAAGTTCAATCTGAAATTTAGTTATCGTTATAAAAATTGCCATTTTTTAATAAATGGCATTTATATGCCATTTTTTATATAAGAGCCAGCTAATCAATATTTGAGTTACTTAATCAACAGCAGACTTGGAGTTATATGGATTTGAGAGACTTTTTAAGAGCCCTCAATTCATTTCCTCAACATTTTGGAACATGTGTTGATAATGTGATAAAACATTTCCCTTTGCCAACAATTGCTGATAATGCAATTGCCCCAAATAAGCATAAAAAACAGAAAAACAAAAAACCAGACATCCTGAGTAATATATTCCAGAAATCAGATTGTGCATTTAGTGTTGCTAGGGAGGATTATGCCATTTTGCTGCTCCAAATCATAAACTTTTCATAGACGAAGTGTTTCCCCAAGGATCAAAGAATCCTTCCTTTTTCCCCATTGTAAATTTACCATGCTTTTTGTCCTAGATCTGTTGTTTTAGGTCAGTCATAACCAAAAGATGAATCTTTATGTAGTTATTTCTGCAAACAAAATTTTACTTGTTGATGACTACATTAGTGTTACTAAAACTTGATTTGGCTTTGTAGAGGAGATACATCATTGTGTTGCGAATTTTAATTTCACCTTCTAATAGATTTTGTGGTTTCATTTGACCAGTTTTAATAATGAACAAGTGTGGTATTTTTAACTATCAGTATACTTAAATTTTGTGTTTAATTTTTCTCTAAATTATATTTAATATGTTTACTTTTCAGGAATTACCCAACTCTGTCTTTTTGGTGATGGAGGTAGGTAGTATACAAACTTCTGTTTAATTTATTTCCAATTTCTTTTTTTTTTTAGATTCTAGCATAAATCTTCGTATTTCAAGTCACTTTTGATTAATATGAACCTTAAGATTGACAGTAGATAAATTATTTGAATATTTGTGTTAATAAAGTTGATTTGGTGATCTAGATTCTACTCAAGGAATATAAAATTTTAAAAATTTTGAATCTATAATGTTTTTAGGCTATATTTACATGACATTATATACAAATGATTTTTTAATCACAATTGAGAATGGATTGAATTAATCTTGAATCACTGTGTTTATTTTCATTACTTTCTCTTTTCTATGTCAGTATTGCAATGGTGGCGACCTCGCAGATTATTTGCAAGGTAACTGTGTGTGTCAGTGTTCAGTAAAGATAGTGCTGCAACCTGTTTAATTCTAAGAGGTACTTTTGAAATACACTACCCATTTTCTGCTCTTGTATAGAAACATTCAATAAATATTTGTGTATTTGTTTGACTTGTGATCACTTTGCAGACCAGTTGTTGTTTGTGGTTTTGTTCCTAAGCTTTACTTGTATATAAGTATTTACCTTTTTGTGTGTCTCTCTCTGACAGTGTTTGAGAGATGGTCCTATCCCCAGGAGAGGAGAAACCCGATAGAATTCCTCTCCTTCAAAAGGCTTCACTGAGTTGTAGTCCTTTTCATTTCTTTCAAAATAAAAAAAATTATAGTGGAAAAATGTATTCAAGAATGTATTTGTGTGAACATTTCTTGTAATTAAAAAAAGACAACAAAAAACATTATAAGGCATTAAAGGTAACATTGAAATTATTTTGTGATACAGAAGTAAGATTTTAGTATTAGATGGTGCTTGAAATTTTGAACCCAAAATGCATACATGTAGGATATGAAGCATTCAGATCAAATTGTGTGCCTCCAGAGTATTTTCTTTTTCTTTCTTTCTTTTTTTTTTTTGGAGATAAAGTCTTGCTCTGTCACCCAGGCTGGAGTGCAGTGGTGCATTCTCGGCTCACTGCAACCTCCGCCTCCTGGGTTCAAGTGATTCTCCTGCCTCAGCCTCCCGAGTAGCTGGGATTACAGGTGCATGCCACCACGCCCAGCTAATTTTTGTATTTTTAGTAGAGACAGGGTTTCACCGTGTTGATCAGGCTGGTCCCAAACTCCTGACCTCGTGATCCGCCGGCCTAGGCCTCCCAAAGTGCTGGGATTATAGGGTGAGCTGCCACACCTGGCCAGTGAAGCCAGTACCTACTTGTTCACCCCTTAAAAGATGCAAGGGCAATATGCAAAAAGACAGTAAAAGGTTAACACATTCAACCTATAAATAGATTATGGCGTCTGAGTGCGGTGGCTCACGCCTGTAATCCCAGCACTTTGGGAGGCCGAGGCGGGTGGATGACCTGAGGTCGGGAGTTCAAGACCAGCCTGACCAACATGGAGACAACTCATCTCTACTAAGAATACAAAATTAGCTGGGGGTGGTGGCAGATGCCTGTGATCCCAGCTACTTGGGAGGCTGAGGCAGGAGAATCACGTGAACCCAGGAGGTGGAAGTTGCAGTGAGCCGAGATCACGACATTGCACTCCAGCCTGGGCAACAAGATAGAAACTCCCATCTCAGAAAAAAAAAAAAAAAAAAGATTACTGCAGTTGATGGTAAAGCACTGTGGACAATTTACAAAATATAACATAGATATATAGGATAATATAGAATATTGCTAACATTCAGAAGCTGTGTAGAGAAAAATGTAAAGAATACTGGTACTTGCACCCGCTACCACCATTTACAAGGGAATTACAGGCTGGGCATGGTGGCTCACACCTGTAATCCCAGCACTTTGGGAGGCCAAGGTGGGCGGATCACTTGAGGCCAGGAGTTTGAGACCAGCCTGTTCAACATGGTGAAACCCTGTCTCTACTAAAAATATAAAACGTAGCTGGGCATGGTGGTGCATGCCTGTAGTCCTAGCTGCTTAGGAGGCTGAGGCAGGAGAATCTCTTGGACCTGGGTGGCGGAGGTTGCGGTGAGCTGAGATCAAGCCATTTTACTCCAGCCTGGGCTACAGAGCAAGACTCTGTCTCAAAAAAACCCCAAAAAATAGAAGAAAGAAATTATAAATATAGTTGAAGCTCCCTGTAAGCCCTTCTGCAGTCCCATTCCTGTCCTTTCCCTAGAGGCAGCCATTGTCCTGAATTTGGTAGTTTAAAAAAAAAAAAAACTGTCAATTTAGTAAACACATTTCAAAATGTTATTCATAGATAGAACGCAGTGAGACAGACACTTTCATTCACTGCTGTTGGAAAGGAGTTGAAGCTGGAAAGCACCCTGCTCTGCCTTTCTTCACGTCCTTGGTGTTCCTGATGAAGTGCTTTTCTACTTGGGGTCAGACTGAGTGACAACAGCTTACAGCCCGCATTAGAATGTCAGTTGACACCAGCTTACAGCCCTCATTAGAATACCAGTTTTTTTTTTGAGTCCTGTGGCTCATGCCTGTAATCCCAGCACTTTGGGAGGCCGAGACAGGCGGATCACGAGGTCAGGAGATCGAGACCATCCTGACTGACATGGTGAAACCCCATCTCTACTAAAAATACAAAAAATTAGCCAGGCGTTGTGGCGGACGACGCCTGTAGTCCCAGCTACTCGGGAGGGAGAGGCGGGAGAATGGCGTGAACCCGGGAGGCGGAGCTTGCAGTGAGCTGAGATCACGCCACTGCACTCCATCCTGGGTGACAGAGCAAGACTCCATCTCAAAAAGCAAAAAAAGAATATCAGTTTTTTCTTTTCTAGAGAGCATGTTGTTAAAAAAAAAAAAAGAGAGAGAGAATATCAGTCTCATTAACAACTATTATTCACCCGTAGAAGCACTATTACAACAGTTTGTTGAACTCTTGTGTTTGATGCTCTAAAGCAGTATTGTTAGGAGACTCAATAGTGAAGCGCTTAAGAGCTTGAATGTTGGAGTCAGTCAGGCAAGCATGGTTCTAGCACCAGTGTTTACTCATACTGCTGTATGATTTTGGTTTTATAACTTCTCCGTGGTCTTTCTCTGTCACAGTCTGTAAGGGAATCCCTTGTAGTATGAAAGCACTTTAGAGACACGTGAAAGAAATTCTGGTCCTTACAGGAATTATTGAGAGCTGCACTGTCCAATATAGTAGCCACTGACCACATTGGGCTCTTGAAATGTGGCTAGTCAGAATCAAGATGTGCTATTAAGTGTAAAATGCACAACAGAATTTGAATACTTCATCAGAAGGAAAGAATGATTAAATCTCATTAATTTAAAAATATTTATTACGAGTTGAAATGGTAATATTTTGGATATATTGAGTTAAATATATTAATTATATCTCTTTCTTTTCACCTTTTAAAATCTGGCCACAAGAAAATGGAAAGTTTGATGTGTGGCCACCTTAATATTCATGTTGGCGAGCACTGGTCTAGAAGGTCTGGAATGTTTAGAAGGTCTGGAATGTCTAGAAGGTTGAATGCCATTGTGTCACAATAGGATCATTTAGTCCTTTAATTTGCTCTTTGAAACAAACACCTTTTACATTTTCTTTCTTTTTTCTTTTTTTTGTCTTTTTGAGACAAGAGTCTCACTCCATCGCCCAGGCGGGAGTGCAGTGGTGCGATCTCGGCTCACTGCAACCTCTGCTACCTAGGTTCAAGCCATTCTCCTGCCTCAACCTCCCAAGTATGCTACAGGCACCTGCCACTGTGCCTGGCTAATTTTGTTTTTTTAGTAGAGACGGGGTTTCGCCATGTTGGCCAGGCTGGTCTTGAACTCCTGACCTCAGGTGATCCACCCTCCTCGGCCTCCGAAAGTGTTGGGAATACAGGCGTGAGCCACCGTGCCCGGCCAAAATGAATTTTAAATATACCATCCATTTCAGTTGTCACAATGTAATTTAAGTAAAACATTACAAAAATAAAGTTCTGGTTGTTGATTTGACCTCCCCACTATTATGCAATAATATATATATTAGCATCTGCAAGAAAGTAGATCTGGAAAAATGCACATCAAATTTTTAACAGTGTTCATCTCCAACGGATGAATTTTTTTTTTTTTTTTTTTTTTTGAGATGGAGACTTGCTTTATTGCCCAGGCTGGAGTGCAGTGGCAGGATCTCGGTTCATTGCAAGCTCCACTTCCTGGGTTCAGACTATTCTCCTGTCTCAGCTTCCCGAGTAGCTGGGACTACAGGTGTGCACCACCATGCTGAGCTAATTTTTGTATTTTTAGTAGAGACAGCATTTCACCGTGTTGGCCAGGCTGGTCCCAAACTCCTGACCTCATGATCCACCTGCCTTGGCCTCCCAAAGTGCTGGGATTACAGGCGTGAGCCACCGCACCCAGCCCCCCGAAAATTTTTTTAATTTTAATTTTTAATTGTATTTATTAATTTTTGAGATGGCATCTGTGTAGTCCAAGCTGGAGTGCAGTGGCATGATCTCGGCTCACTGCAACTTCTGCCTCCCAGGCTCAAGCGATTCTCGTGCCTCAGCCTCCCAAGTAGCTGGACTGTAGACGTGTGCCACCATGCCTGGCTAATTTTTTGCATTTTAGTAGAGGTGGGGTTTCATCATGTTACCCAGGGTGGTCTCAGACTCCTGAGCTCAGGTGATTCGCTCACATTGGCCTCCCAAAGTGCTGGGGTTACAGGTGTGAGCCACCATACCCAGCCTTAATTTTTAATTTTTTTGTAGAGGCAGAGTCTTACCATGTTGCCTAGGCTGGTCTCAAACTCCTGGGCTCAAGCAATCCCTCTGCCATGGCCTCCCAAAGTGCTGGGATTACAAGCATGAGCCACACACTGGGCCATATTTGATAATTTTTAAATCGTAAAGTTTTACTTTATTTGAAGATGTTAAGGACATGTAAAACTTGACAGGTCATTAAAATGATTTTAAAACCATACCATTTCACTTGTTCCAAGTATTAATGTTATTTCTCTCTTATTTACAAATGGAAAGGTTATATAGAACATATTCTAAGAATTACATGGACAGACATACATCACAGATAATTTAAATAGGTACATGGATACTAAATCCTCAGTGGAGATAAGGAATTACACTTGTGACTTTTAGACTCATTGTAATAAGCTTATTTGCTTACTACATTGAAATATTATGTGCAAAGCCCTTTTCTAAAGATTTCATATTTTTTTTCTTTTTTTTCTTTTTTTTTTTTTTGAGATGGAGTCTTGCTCTGTCACCCAGGCTGGAGTGCAGTGGCGCGATCTCGGCTCACTGCAAGGTCCGCCTCCCGGGTTCAAGCCATTCTCCTGCCTCAGCCTCCCGTGAAGCTGTGACTACAGGCGCCCACCAGCAAGCCCGGCTAATATTTTTGTATTATTAGTAGAGACGGGGTTTCACCGTGTTAGCCAGGATGGTCTCGATCTCCTGACCTCGTGATCCATGAGTCTCGGCCTCCCAAAGTGCTGGGATTACAGGTTTGAGCCACCGCGCCTGGCCAGAACATATTCTAAGAATTACATGAATAGACATGCATCACAGATAATTTAAATAGGTACATGGATACTAAATCCTCAGTGGAGATAAGGAATTACACTTGTGACTTTTAGACTCATTGTAATAAGCTTATTTGCATACTTACTACATTGAAATATGTGCAAAGCCCTTTTCTAAAGATTTCATAATTTTTTTATTTTCTTTTTTTTTCTTTTTTTTTTTTTTTTTGAGATGGAGTCTTGCTCTGTCACCCTGGCTGGCGTGCAGGGCGCCATCTCGGCTCACTGCAATCTCTGCCTCCCGGGTTCACGCTATTCTCCTGCCTCAGCCTCCCCAGAAGCTGCAACTACAGGCGCCCGCCACCACGCCCGGCTAATATTTTTGTATTTTTAGTAGAGACGGGGTCTCACCGCGTTAGTCAGNGAGCCACCGCGCCCGGTCATATTCTAAGAATTACATGGACAGACATGCATCACAGATAATTTAAATAGGTACATGGATACTAAATCCTCAGTGGAGATAAGGAATTACACTTGTGACTTTTAGACTCATTGTAATAAGCTTATTTGCATACTTACTACATTGAAATATTATGTGCAAAGCCCTTTTCTAAAGATTTCATAATTTTTTTCTTTTTTTTTTTTGAGATGGAGTCTTGCTCTGTCACCCAGGCTGGAATGCAATGGCGTGATCTCGGCTCACTGCAAGGTCCGCCTCCCGGGTTCACGCCATTCTCCTGCCTCAGCCTGCCGAGAAGCTGCGACTACAGGCGCTCACCAGCAAGCCCGGCTAATATTTTTGTATTATTAGTAGAGACGGGGTTTCACCATGTTAGCCAGGATGGTCTTGATCTCCTGACCTCGTGATCCGCCTGCCTCGGCCTCCCAAAGTGCTGGGATTACAGGCGTGAGCCACCACACCTGTCTTCTTTTTAATGTAAATTTTTTTTGCTAATCTTCTCTGTACCAATTTTATTATATGTGCTGCTGAAACGAACAGAAGTTTTCATTATTAAATGGGTTTTATTTAATCATGTCAACCTCATGTAGTCTCATCAACTTTTATACATGAGGAAGGTGGGCACAGAGGGATCATCTTTTAGGGTAACACATTCAGTGGAAGACCTAGGAGCTGAACAAAGGCAGCCAGACTCCAAATCAAGCTGTTAACTACAACATGCTCAGGCATACACAGAAATACTGTAGAATTTACTGAATAGGCTGGTCACGATGTTTCTCACTGTAATCCCAGCACTGTGGGTGGCCGAGGCAAGTGGATCACTTAGGTCAGGAGTTCAAGACCAGCCTGGCCAACATGGCAAAACCCTGTCTCTACAAAAATAGAAAAATTAGTTGGGCATGGTGAAACATGCCTGTAGTCCCAGCTACTCGGGAGGCTGAAGCAGGAGAATCTCTTGAACCCAGGAGGCGGAGCTTGCAGTAAGCCGAGATTGTGCCACTGCACTCCAGCCTAGGGGACAGAGTGAAACTCTGTCTCAAAAAAAAAAATTTACTGAATAATGACTCACTACTTTCAAATAATGTTCATATCACCTCTTTATAGTGGTGAAATAGGTTAAAACATTTATTCTTAGGTATCTTTAGTTATGAAAGATATTCTAGTGGAATGGGGGATATGGGAGATAAAAGGACAGAGTAGATACAGTAACACAGATGCCTCACAGGTACAGGTAGCAGTAGTATCCAGGTCCCTCTGGTCAAAGATTTTGCTTGTTTGTAACTTGTGTTCACATAATGATTGGAATTAAATATGGACACTTATTCCAGATATTTGACTGATATGAAGGGGAACTTAGCTTTTGGCTTGTGAAGGACATTCGTATTTATTGAGTACCTATGGTGTTCAGAGTCATGTGGGCACCATCAGCAATAAAAACATGAAGGGAAACGCAAAACACACAGGTGAAACAAGATGAAAGTGCCCATCAGTTCTCTTTACAACAGGTTGACTACAAGTTTTGAGAAATCTGGTATCTCTTCATCAACGTCAGTTATTAAAGTTAAAAATGAATAAATGTGAATACAAATTCTTTATTCCCTTCATGCTGTCCTTCACAACCCAATCCTGTTGATGGAATGTGCAGATGGTATTTGATATTTTGTGCTTAAATATTTACGTGACTCCTTTTGTACCAGCAAAAGGAACTCTCAGTGAAGACACCATCAGAGTGTTTCTGCATCAGATTGCTGCTGCCATGCGAATCCTGCACAGCAAAGGAATCATCCACAGAGATCTCAAGCCACAGAACATCTTGCTGTCCTATGCTAATCGCAGAAAATCAAGTGTCAGTGGTATTCGCATCAAAATAGGTAAATGGCCATGTATTGTGTTATGGAAAGGACATTTTTGAAACTATTTTTAGACAACTTTAGCTTTGTTGAATGATGAATTTTTTTTTTTGAGATGGAGTCTTGCTCTGTTGCCCAGACTGGAGTGTAGTGGGACGATCTCGGCTCACTGCAACCTACGCCTCCTGGGTTTGAGCGATTCTCCTGCCTCAGCCTCCTGAGTAACTGGGATTACAGGCATGCACCACTACGCCTAGCTAAATTTTGTATTTTTAGTAGAGACAGGGTTTCACCGTGTTGGCCAGGCTGGTCTTGAACTCCTAACCTCAGGTGATCTGCCTGCCTCAGCCTCTGAAAGTGCTGGGATTACAGGTGTGAGCCACCACACCTGGCTAAATGATGGATTTTATTGATGCAATTTTGATGTTTTTATTGAGATCGTGGAGTTCTCTTAGGTGAATCCTTTACATTATTGACAGTGTCTGCTAAGTCTCAGGCAATGCTGACAGGCCCTCATCAGGAGCTCTAAATATGAATACCTGTGTCTCTCGAGAGGAAAATTGATGTGGTGTAGTTACTGGCAGCAAATTAATAACCCTGTTTCTTTTTTTTTTCTTTGAGATGGAGTCTCATTCTGTCACCCAGGCTGGAGTGAGGCATAATCTTGGCTCACTACAACCTCCGCCTCCCAGGTTCAAGAGATTTTCCTGCCTCAGCCTCCCAAGTAGCTGGGATGTGCAAGTAGCTGGCGTGTTCCACCACATCCAGCTAATTTTTTTCTGTATATATTTTTTTAGTGGAGACGGGGTTTCACCATGTTGGCCAGGCTGGTCTCAAACCCCGACCTCAGGTGATCCGCCCACCTTGGCCTCCCAAAGTGCTGGGATTATGGGCGTGAGCCGCCACGCCCAGCCATAACCCTGATTCTTTACAGTGCCTAGGCTTTTGACATAGGAATCTCAGAGACCATCTAGTTTAGCCCTTCGCAGGTTTTTTTTTTTTTTAGCAGTACCTCAAAATTATTTGAAACAATAAAAACATAATTGTTCACATTTTACATCTGATATTGATATTTAATGAAAACTGTATTAATGAGCTACTTATTATTATTAGCATTTTTCACTTGCAAAGTTTCATGCACCTTGGTTACAAATCTGGCAGAGGAGTGACTTGTACAGTTGATGATTACTACTATTTTTAGCTTGTTGAAATTGAGGTAGCTACTTTTTTCTTTGGTGGACAGTGATATTCAGTAAGCTGTTTATTTTTCACAGTCCTTTGTGCCTTCTTGTGTCTTGAAGAATCATATGATGTATGTTAGGTATGAGCGAAGATATAATTTGCTTTTCTACTTTCTATTTTGTGAAATAGCGGATTTTGGTTTTGCTCGTTACCTACATAGTAACATGATGGCTGCAACACTGTGTGGATCCCCGATGTACATGGTGAGTGAGTGTTTGCATCCTTGTGTGTTTAAAGCGTGGCTCCATAAGCATTGGAATTTAAATATAATGCTTGCTTCCAAATAAGATGTGATCTTACATATAATCCAAGTTGTTATTACTAATGTTAATTATATTACTGATAATGCTGTAATGCAGAAATCTTTTGCCTTAGCATAGTGAACTATAAAAGTAGGAATGCTTAGAAAACACCTTATGGGAGCACTTCTTCAGCCGTAGGATGTGCTCATCTTTTGCATGTTAACTCTCTTGACAGGATCCCTATATTGTAGATGTTTTTTCTATTAGCCTCACACTCAAAGCTGAAATATCTCAGCTTTCCCCTTTATCCTCTCATATAGATATCATCATGTATTATAGGGTTAGGTTATGAAATTTCTAAACTAATGTGCAGTGTTAAGTCTGGAAATACCTTAATTCTAGAGCTTCAGAATTATGTGAAATGTACCTATTTCAGTTCTAAGTTTAAAATGGGTTTATATTAAATTCAGAATTTCTCTAAACTAAAATCAACTTTGAACTATTAATAAAATTCAAAAAAAATTTTATCAGATTTACTGTGGATGATATAATTTTACTGCTTATATATAATAAATTTTATATATTTTTAAATTTATAAAAATACAAATATTAAAATTACTTTGTACTTCTTGAGTATAAAATGAGTTTAGCCTTGAGGTTAGAGTGCTTTGGCTGATTATTAAAGGAAATTGACTTAATAACGAAATTTGCCTAGGGAAAATAAATAAAAATGTTATCTCTGAGGCCTGGGATGTAGTGGATGCATGCTTTGGTCCCAGCCACTTGGGAGATCTGAGGCAGGAGGACTTCCTGAAGCCCCAGGAGTTCTGGCCAGACCTGTGAATACAGCAGACCTCATTTCCAAAAAGAATTAAAGTTAAAAAGAAATGTTACATGTGGTGGAATAAAAACTATCTTTTAAGTATCATTTTCCAATTTCGTTTTAATATTTGTCCTGATTAATGGTATATTTAAAAAGCAAAATTTTGATGAGAAGTGGGGAAAATACCTGTAACAAACAGCATATAAATGGTTTTGCTTTTAGGACAATTTTTATTATTGGTGTGGGGTTTTGCCGCATAGTTTTTTATTACTGTAAAAGTGTTCAGATTAAAAAAACATAGGGAATAATAATAGCACACCTATGTACCCCACCATCCATATTTCCAACAAAGTTAGCATTTTGCCATGTTTGTCTTGATCTTGTTGTTGAAAGAAATAAAATAGGCTGGGCCATGGTATGGGCTCATGCCTGTAATCCCAACACTTTGGGAGGCCAAGGCGGGAGAATCATAAGGTCAGGAGTTCGATGACCACCTGGCCAACATGGTTGAAACCCGTCCTCTACTAAAAATACAAAAAATTAGCTGAGTGTGGTGACAGGCGCACCGTAATCCCAGCTACTCGGGAGGATTTGGAAAAAAAAAAAAAAAAAAAAAGGCAGGAAAATCGCTTGAACCCAGGAGGTGGAGGGTTGCGTGACCGAGATCGTGCCCTACACTCCAGCCTAGGTACACAGTGAGACCTTGTCTCTAACAAAAAAAAAAAAAAAAAAAAAAAAAATATATATATTATATATATATAATTATGTATGTATGTTGGGACAGCCCAGGTCCTTATTTTTTTTTTTTTTTTTTTTTTTTTTTTTTTTTTTTTTTTTTTTTTTTTTTTTTTTTTTTTGTACTTCTCCCTGATTCCATTTCCCTCCTCTGCTCCTTTCCACACACCTGAGGGGACCTCTGTCCTATGGTGTATGTATTTTATACACCATGGCCTATGGTGTGTATTTTCTTTGTTATTATTTTGGTCCTCTCATTGTACTTTATGTGTCCATTATAATCAGTTGAACATTTGTTTCTATAACTTGCCCCTTTTCATGCAGCATTGATTTTGAGATTTACTAGTAAATATATGATAATATGTTGTAAGTTCATTGCCTTATTATTTGTTAGGGAACTATCACAGGGTGTTGTTTTATTCTGGTAGTTTGTTAGGAGTGTCACCTTTAGCAGTTAATTAATATGTGCATGTTAATTATGTAAATACTGCATGCCCCTTAAATTTCTCTGTCCCCAGGCTCCTGAGGTTATTATGTCTCAACATTATGATGCTAAGGCTGACTTGTGGAGCATAGGAACAGTGATATACCAATGCCTAGTTGGAAAACCACCTTTTCAGGTAGGCTGACTTTTTTCTTACGTCCTCAGTTTTGGGATCTTGTCATTTTATAGTTGCGTTTGATTTGTAAAATGAAGAATACTTTGAAAGCAGTGTTTTGGCTCCTCTGTGACTTACTTTGATTCTTTTACAGGCAAAACTGCTTTAGTGAGTCAGAACATCTTTTGGTTTTCCGCTTTTATCTGCTTGCCCTTTGTAGTTGAACTGGGCATGCAGTCTGTTGTATGTTGGGATCAGGGCTAACAGCCGGGTGGGAAATGGGTGTGAATGGTGACACCACAGCTTCCTGGTTAGCCTGGTTTTGAGATCCTGGAATCCACACGAGGGCTGGGGCTGTCTGGGGAGATCTCTGGAAACCATCTCTAGCTCTCTATTCCTGACACTGCTAGGTGAGAAGGAGGTAATTATGTACGCTTTATGGAAATTATTATGGGTCTGTCTTCTCCTCTCCCCAACATCCTGTCAAAAGTGACCCTGTAGAGTATAATCACGAAGATTTCACTTGAGTTCATATTGTCATGTTATAATTTCTTATGTTATAAAGAAGATCTTTGAATTTGAAAACTGGAACAAAATGAAAATATTTGCCCAAGATAGTATTAAGAAAATTAGTGACACAGCCAGGTTAAACACTTTTAATTTCTTAGTCTAGTTTGCATTGTAGAGGAGGCTTCTACATTTAAGCAGTTGTTGTTACCAGCTACTTGTTGCTGTGGAGAGACTGCATAGTAGCAGTATACATAGTTCTTTTCTTTGAATTCCTTTAGGGTCCGAAGGTAAAGTACACCTGAATTTTACCCCACAATAACGTACTTATTGGGCAGGTCATGTAACCTTCAGAATAGTGACCCTTAATCTATTCTAAGTTTCAGGCTCCTCTGAGAGTCTGACCTCAGAAAAGGTACCTCAGAAAAGGTACATTATACTCAGATGTACAGAATTTTCACACAATGTCATAGGTTTTATGACTTCCTAATGACCAGTTATGGCTCCTTCAGCAATCCATGGCTTTCAAGTTGAGAATCTATGTTCTGTAGCAAGAATATGAGCGTCATCTCTCTTTCCTTTCCTCCTCCCTCATACTTTCCCTCCTTTCCTCTGAATCCCTTCCTTGAAACTCCCACTCCCTCAATCCGTTAAAAAAAAGAATATGAGCGTCAATCATATGATTTGGAAGTTTTGCCCCATTGTTTAGGAAATTAAACCTTTTTTTTTTTTAATAGGCCAGTAGTCCTCAAGACTTAAGGATGTTTTATGAAAAAAACAGGAGCTTAATGCCTAGGTATGTGTTTAGATTACACTGGGTTTTACTATTTGTGAACACAGTGTTGTTTATTTGAACTGTTTGTGTTTTATGTATTCTCATTTTGAATTCTTTTCAGTTGATAATGTGAAAGCATTTGTTATAGCAAATTGGAAAATTGCTGGCACATCATAGGTGTCTGTGTAGTACTGTACTCTTTTCTTTCTTTTTTAAAATGTAAATTTGAAAGAAAAAGATTCGGAAGTTACATGTGTTCCTTGTGGGGAGGGTAATATGGACAGAATAGATACGCAGAAAGTAGAAAGTGAATTCCCCACAGCTTTGCTGTCTTCTTTAGGGGTAACAAGAGTTTGCTGTGTCTCTTTCCACATAGTTTTGTGGGAGTTCTTTATACATGTTTGAGTGCTTGTTTTCCTTTTGTTTTCTCTTGAGCTTGTGTCTTGAGATGAGTGCTTGTTTATGTATGTATTTATACACACACATAGTTTAAGACAAATTACATCATATTTTGTGAGTTGTTTACAGTGTCCTTTTGTTTTTTACTTTGTAGTACATCACAGATGATGTTCCTCAACAGGATGTGGAAGGCCACTGTATGCTTTTTTATTTTGAGACTAGAGTCTTGCTCTGACGCCCAGACTGGAGTGCAGTGGCACGATCTAGGCTCACTGCAACCTCCGCCTCCCTAGTTCAAGCAATTCTCCTGCCTCAGCCTCCCTAGTAGCTGGGACTGTAGGTGCCCGCCACCACACCTGGCTAATTTTGTATTTTTTTTTATTAGTAGAGACGGGGTTTCGCCATGTTGGCCAGGCTGGTCTTGAACTCCTGACCTCAAGTGATCCTCCCACCTTGGCCTCCTAAAGTGCTGGGATTATAGGTGTGAGCCACCATACCTGGCCAACTGTATGCTTTTTTTTTGTTTGTTTTTTAATGATTAATAGACTATTTAGGCAGGAGTACATATAGTCATCGACAGACTTAACATGAGAGATTAAATGTCTGACCCAATTTTCCTCTCCGGATGAGCTTTTCTTTCCTGTCCCTTTCAGTTTTGAAAACATAATAGCAGAAGAAGAGGGGTCCAAGTCCACACAGAGCTCCCAAGAGTGAGTTTTAGGAGTGGGTCTGAAATTAGGGTAGGTATTTGCTGATCTTGCATAGGTCCAACGAATCAAGGCAGGATCTTCGATGAGCCCTCTGCAGTTGGGGTGGTTGTACTGAAGCAGGTACTCTCGTTTCAGCCGGACTCTTATGGCCAATGGCTCAACTTGCGTCCTTCGGGTTTCTGGAGATATGTCGTATTTGGCTGGGTCGAGGGCTGGGGCAGAGTGGCCAGGCGCGATGGAGTATACTTTGGGAACGATATCTTGGTGACCCAGGGCACAGCTGCACCTGCCACTGTATGCTTTTAAATGCCACAGAGAGTCCCATAGATGTACATTATTTTATTTAATCAGATCCCTGTTTTCATTTTTTGGTCACTACAAACAGGCTCTAGTGAAGTGTGTATGTATATATGTTTGTGTGTGTGTGTGTATGTGTGTGTGTGTGTACACCTTTGTGTGCATTTTGTTAGTTTGGACTCCTAGAAATGGAATTGTCAGACCAAAAGATACACTTTCCAAATAGGCTATCCCAGTGAATACAGCAAGATAGAAGACTGCCCCTTTTCCCTCATTTTTACCAACACAGAATGTTAGTGGATTTGATGCTGCACAAATGCATAAGGACCACTTAGCTATTAATTTAATTTGGATTGTTCTCTTCATTAGTGAGTTTGGCTCCTTTGTATTTAATATCTTTTTCTTTTTTTTTTTTTTTTTTTTTTTGACATAGAGTCTTGTTCTATTGCCAGGCTGGAGTGCAATGGCATGATCTTGGCTCCCTGCAACGTCCACCTCCCGATTTCAAGCCATTTTCCTGCCTCAACCTCCCAGGTAGCTGGGACTACAGGCAGGCTACCACGCCCGGCTGATTTTTGTATTTTTAGTGGAGACAGGATTTCACCATGTTGTTCAGGCTGGTCTTGAACTCCTGACCTCAAGTGATCCACCCACCTTGGCCTCCCAAAGTGCTAGGATTACAGGCATAAGACACCGTGCCCAGCCTGTTTAATATATTTTTGTAATTCTTATTCTTTGAATTGTGTACTTCTATTACTTCACTCATTTTCCTATTGCTTGTTGTTTTCATATTGGATGTTAGGAAGTTGTATTAGTTCTCACTCGTGTTTAAGTGCTGCCCTTTTCCAGATGGAAATGGAGGTGGCTATTTTGTAATAGAGAACATTATAGCAACTATTAGTGCAAGATTGAAGTCATGGTAAAACTCCACATTGGGCTTGTGAGGTGCCTTACTCCTGCAGATACTCAGATAACAACAAGCACAGTACAGGAATCTTCTCAATTTGATGCTATTTCTCAAAGGCAGTTTAGTGCTTTTTTTTCCTTCTTTAGATGACTCTTACATGGTCTTCTTGGTATAAATGTATTGGTATTTGTGAAACCACATATATGTTTTAGTTTACTATATGGAAGGCAAAAATTAATGTTGTTTATATATATAAACTTATCACTTAGGTGGTTGTGTTTTTCCTTTCCCCCAGTATTCCCAGAGAAACATCACCTTATTTGGCTAATCTCCTTTTGGGTTTGCTTCAGAGAAACCAAAAAGATAGAATGGACTTTGGTAAGAAATAGTTTCAACTTTTGCATGCTTTCTGACTTCATTGTTTTATGTGCTGAAAGATTTAAAAAATAGAGATTTCAGAAGAAAATTGAAGTCAGTTTCGCTTTTCTTTTTATTTTCTTCACTAGTTTCGTAAATATTTATTGAGTGCTTATTACTATGTTCTAGGTATGGGAGATAGAGTAATAAAATCACTGTCCTCATGTAGCATATATTCTAGTGGTAGAGAGAGACAAGAAACAAATTAAAAACCATAGTTACATACTATATTAGAAGTTGCTAAGTATTGTGGGAATAAAGAAGTGGGGGTGGAGTGGGGGTGGGGATTGAAATTTTAAATAAGATAGTCAGTGAAGACCTTATTGAGAAAGTGACATTTGAACAAAGACTTGACTTGAAATGAGAGTGAGCCGTAGGATATCTGTGGGAAGAGCTTTTTAAGCAGAGTGAACAGCCAATACAAATGCTTAGGGCTGGGAACATGCCTGTAAGCTTGAGGAACAACTAGAAAGCCAGTTGAAGACTTGGGTTTTTCCACAAAGTGTGATGGGAGCCATTAGAGAGTTTTGAGTGGAGGAAAAGTGATCTGACTAATGTTTTTAGAAAGGATCAAGCTGGCTGCTGCTTGAGAATAGACTGTGTGCATATAAGGGGAAGAGCAGAAGCTGGGAGACTAATCAGGAGACTCTTGTCGTTACCCAGGTGAGAGATGAGTGTAGCTTCGACTAGGATAATAGCAGTGGAGGTGGTAAGAAGTCTTTCTGGAGGTAGAGGCTACGGCATTCACTGAAGGATTGAATCTGAGGGTGTGAGAGAGAAGACTCAAGGATGACTCCAAAGTTTTTGGCCTGATCAGCTGAAAGGATGTTGTCAGTTACAGTGATGGGAAAGACTGTATGGATAGAGCAGGCAATGGGGACAAGATGAGTTTCTGTTGGATATGTTACATTTAAGATAACCATTGGATGTCTAAGGGTGGATGTCAGAAGTGCACTTGAATTTCAGAAAAGTCTAGACTGGGGGCAGATTGGGGAGTTGTCAGCCTGTGGTTGATATTTTAAAAAAAAATTTTTTTTGAGACAGGATTTTAATCTGTCACCCAGGCTGGAGTGCAGTGGTATGATCATGGCTCACTGCAGCCTCGACTTCCGCAGGCTCAGGTGATTCTCCAACCTCAGCCTCCCCAGTACCTGGGACTACAGGTGTACAACACCACCCCTGGCTAATTTTTGTATTTTTTTGTAGAGACAGGGTTTCGTTATGTTGTCCAGGCTGGTCTCAAACTCCTGGGCTCAAGCGATCTACCCACTTTGGCCTGCCAAAATGCTGAGATTACAGATGTGAGCCAACATGCCCAGCAATATTTATTAAATAGATTATTTTCTCTTTTTTTTCCCCTTTATTTGAGAAAAGGCCTCACTGTATTACCCAGGCTGGACTGGGAATGCAGTGGTGTGATCGTAGCTCACTGTAACCTTGAACTCCTCGGCCCAAGTGATTCTCCCACCTCCGCTTCCTTAATAGCTGGGACCACAAGCCTGCATCACCACAGTCGGCTAATTTTTTGTTTTGTTAATTAAATTAATTTATTTGTTTTGAGACGGTGTCTCACTCAGTCGCCTAGGCTGGAGTGCAGTGGCGCGATTTCAGCTCACTGCAAGCTCTGCCTCCCGGGTTCACGCCATTCTCCTGCCTCAGCCTCCTGAGTAGCTGGGACTACAGGTGCCCGCCACTATGCCTGGCTAATTGTTTTGTATTTTTAGTAGAGACAGGGTTTCAGCGTGTTAGCCAGGATGGTCTGGATCTCTTGACCTCGTGATCCACCTGTCTCAGCCTCCTAAAGTGCTGGGATTACAGGCGTCAGCCACGGCGCCCGGCTTTGTTTTGTTTTTGAAACGGAGTGTCGCTCTGTCACCCAGGCTGGAGTGCAGTGGCACGATGTTGGCTCGCTGCAACTTCCGCCTCCTGGGTTCAGGCAGTTCTCCGCCTCAGCGTCCCGAGTAGCTGGGATTACAGGCACCCGCCACCACGCCCGGCTAATTTTTTATATTTTTAGTAGTGACAGGGTTTTTCACCATCTTGGCCAGGCTGGTGTTGAACTCCTGACCTTGTGATCTGCCCACCTCAGCCTCCCAAAGTGCTGGGATTGCAGGCGTGAGCCACCATGCCCGGCCTGTTTTGTTTGGTTTTTGAGACGAAGTTTTGCTCTTGTTGCCCAGGCTGGAGTACAGTGGCACGATCTTGACTCACTGCAACTTCTGCCTCCCAGGTTCAAGCGATTCTCCTGCCTTAGCCTCCCAAGTAGCTGGGATTACAAGTGCCTGCCACCATGCCCTGCTAATTTTGTTTGCTTGTTTGTTCTTTTGAGACGGAGTCTCGCTCTGTCACCCAGGCTGGAGTGCAGAGACGCGATCTCTGCTCACTGCAACCTCTGTCTCCTGGGTTCAAGCGATTCTTCTTCCTCAGCCTCCTGAGTAACTGGGATTACAGGAGCACGCCCCTATACCCAGCTAATTTTTGTATTTTTAGTAGAGATGGGGTTTCACCATGTTGGCCAGGCTGGTCTCGAACTCCTGACCTCATGATCCGGCCTGCCTCAGCCTCCAAAAGTGCTAAGATTACAGGCGTGAACCACTATGCCTGGCCTAATTTTTGTATTTTTTTTTTTTAGTAGAGATGGGGTTTTGCCATGTTGTTTAGGTGTGTCTCGAACTCCCGGCCTCAGGGGATCCACCTGCCTTGGCCTCCCAAAGTGCTGAGATTGCAGGCGTGAGCCACCGGGCCCAGCCCAGTCGGCTAATTTTTTTACCCTTTTGTAGGGATAGGGTCTCACAATATTGTCAGCGCTATTCTCGAACTCCTGGCTCCAAGCAATCTTCTTGCCTCAGCCTCCCAAAGTGCTGGGATTACAGGTATGAGCCACTGTGCCTAGTCAAAATAGATTATTTTCTAGTGTACCGTTTAAATTCTTTCATTGAGTCTTCTGGCTTTTTTGTGCTATTTGTTATTTTTTTAAATGATTGATCTAGGGATTACAGTATGCATCTTAATTTATCACAATCTACTTTATATAAATACTAGTTGAGGCAGGGCATGGTGGCTCACATTTGTAATCCTAGCACTTTGGGAGGCTGAGGTGGGCGGATATGAGGTTAGGAGATCAAGACCATCCTGGCTAACACGGTGAAACCCCATCTTTACTAAAAGTACCAAAAAAATTAGCTGGGCATGGTGGCAGGCGCCTGTAGTCCCAGCTACTCGGGAGGCTGAGGCGGGAGAATGGCATGAACCCGGGAGGCGGAACTTGGAGTGAGCCAAGATCTCGCCACTGCACTCCTCCAGCCTGGTTGACAGAGTGAGACTCTGTCTCCAAAAAAAACAAAAACAAAAGCAAAACAGAAAACTAGTTGAATTCCATTAAAATATAGAAGCTTTGTTCCGTTAATATGGCTTCATTTGCTCTTCCCTTTGTGCTGTTATTGTCTCACATATTATGTCTATGTTGTAATCTCAGCAGTGCAGTGTTACAACTATTGCTTTATACAGTCTTACCTCTTTTAAAGAAGTGAGGAGAAGAAAGGTGAAAAACATGTATAGTATCTTTTTGTGTGTTTCTCTTTTTTTTTTCTGAGACAGAGTCTTACTCTGCATCCAGGCCTAAGTAGAGTGGTACAAACATGCCTCACTGCAGCCTTGACCTCTTGGGCTCAAGTGATCCTCCTGCCTGAAACTTCTATGTAGCTGGGACTACAAGTACACAGCACCATGCCCAGCTAATTTTTAAATTTTTTGTAGAGAAGTTTTTGCCATATTGCCCAGTCTGGTCACCAACTCCTGGGTTCAAGCAAACATCCTGCCTCGGCCTCCCAGAGTGCTGGGATTACAGGTGTGAGCCATCATGCCCCGCCTTAGAGTACTATTTTAGCCTATACATTTATCATTTCTGGCACTCTTCATTTATTCTTATGGACTCAAGTTACTGTTTGGTGTCTTTTTTTTTTCTTTTGTATTTTTTTGTATCTCTTTTTTGTTTGGTGTCATTTTTTTTTAGCTCATATAATTCCATTCCTTTCCTCTTTTGTGTTGTCATATATATTAATTTTTGTATGTTACAAACAAAACCCAGTAGTACAATTTTATAATTATTTTATACAGTTGTCCTTTAAATTGGTTAAGAGAAAAATATATAATGTACTCTTCTATAATTATCTGCATAATTACCAATGCTCTTTATACAGATTCTCAGAATCTTCATTTATCTGGGAATGTCATTATTTCCCTTTATTTGCCTTCACTTTGGAAAAGTGTTTTTTTGGTAGATACTGAATTCTTAGTTGTTAGGATTTTCTCCAGCCAGTACTTTGACTATGTCATCTTACTGCTTTCTGGCCTCCATTGTTTCTGATGAGAAGTCACCTGTTAATCTTACTAGTTTCCCAAGTGGGTGATGAGTCATTTTTCTCTTAGTGCTTTTGAGATTTTTCTCTTAGATTTTCAACAATTTTAACTGTGATCTGTCTGGATGTGTATCTCTGTGTTTATCCTGCTTGGAGTTTATTGATCTTTTTTGATATATAAATAAATGTTTTTCCACATTGGGGAGTTGGGTCACCATCATTTCTTAAAAATATCATTCTGTCCCTTTTCTTTATCTTCTCTGAGACTCCCATTATGTGCACTTATATGGTCTATGCTTGATAATATCCCACATCTGAGTCTGTTCATTTTTCCATATTGTTTTTTCCTTAGAGTTTTTCAGATTGGAAATATCTATTGATCTGTTCTCAGGTTTGCTGATTATTTTATTCAGTTATTGTACTTTTTAACTCCAGAATTTCCATTTGGTTCTTTTTTATAATTTCCGTCTTTTTCTTGATATTCTCTATTTGATGAGTCACTGTCTCCTGCCTCAGTCTCCTGCATAGGTGGGACTACAGGCACCCTCCACCATGCCCAGCTAATTTTTTGTATTTTTAGTAGAGTCGGGGTTTCACCATGTGGGCCAGGCTGGTCTCGAACTCCTGGGCTCACATGATCCACCCACCTCGGCCTCCTAAAGTGCTGGGATTACAAGCGTGAGCCACTGTACCCGGCTGGCTTTCTCTACTTTTAAAAATGTATTTATAATAATTGCTTCAGGCCAGGTGCGGTGGCTCAAGCCTGTAATCCCAGCACTTTGGGAGGCCGAGACGGGCGGATCATGAGGTCAGGAGATCGAGACCATCCTGGGTAACACAGTGAAACCCCTCTCTACTAAAAAATACAAAATCTAGCCGGGCGAGGTGGCGGGCGCCTGTAGTCCCAGCTACTCAGGAGACTGAGGCAGGAGAATGGTGTAAACCTGGGAGGCGGAGCTTGCAGTGAGCTGAGATCCGGCCACTGCACTCCAGCCCAGGCGACAGAGTGAGACTCCGTCTCAAAAAAATAAATAAATAAATAAAATAACNTTTGGCTGATTATTAAAGGAAATTGACTTAATAAGAAATTTGCTAGGGAAAATAAATAAAAATGTTATCTCTGAGCTGGATGTAGTGATGCATGCCTTTGGTCCCAGCCACTTGGGAGACTGAGGCAGGAGGACTTCTGAAGCCCAGGAGTTCATGGCCAGCCTGTGAATACAGCAAGACCTCATTTCCAAAAAGAATTAAAGTTAAAAAGAAATGTTACATGTGGGGAATAAAACTATCTTTAAGTATATTTTCCATTTCCGTTTAATATTTGTCCTGATTAATGGTATATTTAAAAAGCAAAATTTGATGAGAAGTGGGAAAATACCTGTAACAAAGCAGCATATAAATGGTTTTGCTTTTAGGACAATTTTTATTATTGTGTGGGGTTTTGCGTCATAGTTTTTATTACTGTAAAAGTGTTCAGATTACAAAAAACATAGGGAATAATATAGCAAACACCTATGTACCCACCATCCATATTTCACAAGGTTAGCATTTTGCCATGTTTGTCTTGATCTTGTTTTTGAAAGAAATAAAATAGGCTGGGCATGGTGGCTCATGCCTGTAATCTCAACACTTTGGGAGGCCAAGGTGGGAGAATCATAAGGTCAGGAGTTCGAGACCAGCCTGGACAACATGGTGAAACCCCGTCTCTACTAAAAATACAAAGAATTAGCTGAGTGTGGTGACAGGCGCATGTAATCCCAGCTACTCGGGAGGATAAGGCAGGAAAACTGCTTGAACCCAGGAGGTGGAGGTTGCAGTGAGCCGAGATCGTGCCGCTATACTCCAGCCTGGGTGACACAGTGAGACTTGTTC
>NW_016809732.1:60260-68986 GCF_001698545.2 Rhinopithecus bieti
ATATATATATATATATAATTATGTATGTATGTTGGAGACAGCCCAGGTTCCTTTTGTACTTCTCCCTGATTCCATTTCCTCCTCTGCTCCTTTCACACACCTGAGGGGACCTCTGTCCTATGGTGTATGTATTTTATACACCATGGCCTATGGTGTGTATTTTTCTTTGTTATTATTTTGGTCCTCTCATTGTACTTTATGTGTCCATTATAATCAGTTGAACATTTGTTTCTATAACTTGCCCCTTTTCATGCAGCATTGATTTTGAGATTTACTAGTAAATATATGATAATATGTTGTAAGTTCATTGCCTTATTATTTGTTAGGGAACTATCACAGGGTGTTGTTTTATTCTGGTAGTTTGTTAGGAGTGTCACCTTTAGCAGTTAATTAATATGTGCATGTTAATTATGTAAATACTGCATGCCCCTTAAATTTCTCTGTCCCCAGGCTCCTGAGGTTATTATGTCTCAACATTATGATGCTAAGGCTGACTTGTGGAGCATAGGAACAGTGATATACCAATGCCTAGTTGGAAAACCACCTTTTCAGGTAGGCTGACTTTTTTCTTACGTCCTCAGTTTTGGGATCTTGTCATTTTATAGTTGCGTTTGATTTGTAAAATGAAGAATACTTTGAAAGCAGTGTTTTTGGCTCCTCTGTGACTTACTTTGATTCTTTTACAGGCAAAAACTGCTTTAGTGAGTCAGAACATCTTTTGGTTTTCCGCTTTTATCTGCTTGCCCTTTGTAGTTGAACTGGGCATGCAGTCTGTTGTATGTTGGGATCAGGGCTAACAGCCGGGTGGGAAATGGGTGTGAATGGTGACACCACAGCTTCCTGGTTAGCCTGGTTTTGAGATCCTGGAATCCACACGAGGGCTGGGGCTGTCTGGGGAGATCTCTGGAAACCATCTCTAGCTCTCTATTCCTGACACTGCTAGGTGAGAGGGAGGTAATTATGTACGCTTTATGGAAATTATTATGGGTCTGTCTTCTCCTCTCCCCCAACATCCTGTCAAAAAGTGACCCTGTAGAGTATAATCACGAAGATTTCACTTGAGTTCATATTGTCATGTTATAATTTCTTATGTTATAAAGAAGATCTTTGAATTTGAAAACTGGAACAAAATGAAAATATTTGCCCAAGATAGTATTAAGAAAATTAGTGACACAGCCAGGTTAAACACTTTTAATTTCTTAGTCTAGTTTGCATTGTAGAGGAGGCTTCTACATTTAAGCAGTTGTTGTTACCAGCTACTTGTTGCTGTGGAGAGACTGCATAGTAGCAGTATACATAGTTCTTTTCTTTGAATTCCTTTAGGGTCCGAAGGTAAAGTACACCTGAATTTTACCCCACAATAACGTACTTATTGGGCAGGTCATGTAACCTTCAGAATAGTGACCCTTAATCTATTCTAAGTTTCAGGCTCCTCTGAGAGTCTGACCTCAGAAAAGGTACCTCAGAAAAGGTACATTATACTCAGATGTACAGAATTTTCACACAATGTCATAGGTTTTATGACTTCCTAATGACCAGTTATGGCTCCTTCAGCAATCCATGGCTTTCAAGTTGAGAATCTATGTTCTGTAGCAAGAATATGAGCGTCATCTCTCTTTCCTTTCCTCCTCCCTCATACTTTCCCTCCTTTCCTCTGAATCCCTTCCTTGAAACTCCCACTCCCTCAATCCGTTAAAAAAAAGAATATGAGCGTCAATCATATGATTTGGAAGTTTTGCCCCCATTGTTTAGGAAATTAAACCTTTTTTTTTTTTAATAGGCCAGTAGTCCTCAAGACTTAAGGATGTTTTATGAAAAAAACAGGAGCTTAATGCCTAGGTATGTGTTTAGATTACACTGGGTTTTACTATTTGTGAACACAGTGTTGTTTATTTGAACTGTTTGTGTTTTATGTATTCTCATTTTTGAATTCTTTTTCAGTTGATAATGTGAAAGCATTTGTTATAGCAAATTGGAAAATTGCTGGCACATCATAGGTGTCTGTGTAGTACTGTACTCTTTTCTTTCTTTTTTAAAATGTAAATTTGAAAGAAAAAGATATAGAAGTTACATGTGTTCCTTGTGGGGAGGGTAATATGGACAGAATAGATACGCAGAAAGTAGAAAGTGAATTCCCCACAGCTTTGCTGTCTTCTTTAGGGGTAACAAGAGTTTGCTGTGTCTCTTTCCACATAGTTTTTGTGGGAGTTCTTTATACATGTTTGAGTGCTTGTTTTCCTTTTGTTTTCTCTTGAACTTGTATCTTGAGATGAGTGCTTGTTTATGTATGTATTTATATACACACATAGTTTAAGACAAATTACATCATATTTTGTGAGTTGTTTGCAGTGTCCTTTTGTTTTTTACTTTGTAGTACATCACAGATGATGTTCCTCAACAGGATGTGGAAAGCCACTGTATGCTTTTTTATTTTGAGACAGAGTCTTGCTCTGTCACCCCGGCTGGAGTGCAGTGGCACGATCTAGGCTCACTGCAACCTCCGCCTCCCTAGTTCAAGCAATTCTCCTGCCTCAGCCTCCCTAGTAGCTGGGACTGTAGGTGCCCGCCACCACACCTGGCTAATTTTTGTATTTTTTTTTTTTTATTAGTAGAGACGGGGTTTCACCATGTTGGCCAGGCTGGTCTTGAACTCCTGACCTCAAGTGATCCTCCCACCTTGGCCTCCTAAAGTGCTGGGATTATAGGTGTGAGCCACCATACCTGGCCAACTGTATGCTTTTTTTTGTTGTTTTTTAATGATTAATAGACTATTTAGGCAGGAGTACACATAGTCATCGACAGACTTAACATGAGAGATTAAATGTCTGACCCAATTTTCCTCCCCGGATGAGCTTTTCTTTCCTGTCCCTGTCAGTTTTGAAAACATAATAGCAGAAGAAGAGGGGTCCAAGTCCACACAGAGCTCCCAAGAGTTAGTTTTTAGGAGTGGGTCTGAAATTAGGGTAGGTATTTGCTGATCTTGCATAGGTCCAACGAATCAAGGCAGGATCTTCGATGAGCCCTCTGCAGTTGGGGTGGTTGTACTGAAGCAGGTACTCTCGTTTCAGCCGGACTCTTATGGCCAATGGCTCAACTTGCGTCCTTCGGGTTTCTGGAGATATGTCGTATTTGGCTGGGTCGAGGGCTGGGGGCAGAGTGGCCAGGCGCGATGGAGTATACTTTGGGAACGATATCTTGGTGACCCAGGGCACAGCTGCACCTGCCACTGTATGCTTTTAAATGCCACAGAGAGTCCCATAGATGTACATTATTTTATTTAATCAGATCCCTGTTTTCATTTTTTGGTCACTACAAACAGGCTCTAGTGAAGTGTGTATGTATATATGTTTGTGTGTGTGTGTGTATGTGTGTGTGTGTGTACACCTTTGTGTGCATTTTGTTAGTTTGGATTCCTAGAAATGGAATTGTCAGACCAAAAGATACACTTTCCAAATAGGCTATCCCAGTGAATACAGCAAGATAGAAGACTGCCCCTTTTCCCTCATTTTACCAACACAGAATGTTAGTGGATTTGATGCTGCACAAATGCATAAGGACCACTTAGTTTTTAATTTAATTTGGATTTTTTTTTTTATTTGGGAGTTTTGCCCCTTTTTTTTTTTTTTTTTTTTTTTTTTTTTTTTTTTTTTTTTTGAGATAGAGTCTTGTTCTATTGCCAGGGTGGAGTGCAATGGCATGATCTTGGCTCCCTGCAGCGTCCACCTCCCGATTTCAAGCCATTTTCCTGCCTCAACCTCCCAGGTAGCTGGGACTACAGGCAGGCTACCACGCCCGGCTGATTTTGTATTTTAGTGGAGACAGGATTTCACCATGTTGTTCAGGCTGGTCTTGAACTCCTGACCTCAAGTGATCCACCCACCTTGGCCTCCCAAAGTGCTAGGATTACAGGCATAAGACACCGTGCCCAGCCTGTTTAATATATTTTGTAATTCTTATTCTTTGAATTGTGTACTTCTATTACTTCACTCATTTTCCTATTGCTTGTTGTTTTCATATTGGATGTTAGGAAGTTGTATTAGTTCTCACTCGTGTTTAAGTGCTGCCCTTTTCCAGATGGAAATGGAGGTGGCTATTTTGTAATAGAGAACATTATAGCAACTATTAGTGCAAGATTGAAGTCATGGTAAAACTCCACATTGGGCTTGTGAGGTGCCTTACTCCTGCAGATACTCAGATAACAACAAGCACAGTACAGGAATCTTCTCAATTTGATGCTATTTCTCAAAGGCAGTTTAGTGCTTTTTTTTCCTTCTTTAGATGACTCTTACATGGTCTTCTTGGTATAAATGTATTGGTATTTGTGAAACCACATATATGTTTTAGTTTACTATATGGAAGGCAAAATTAATGTTGTTTATATATATAAACTTATCACTTAGGTGGTTGTGTTTTCCTTTCCCCAGTATTCCCAGAGAAACATCACCTTATTTGGCTAATCTCCTTTTGGGTTTGCTTCAGAGAAACCAAAAGATAGAATGGACTTTGGTAAGAAATAGTTTCAACTTTTGCATGCTTTCTGACTTCATTGTTTTATGTGCTGAAAGATTTAAAAAATAGAGATTTCAGAAGAAAATTGAAGTCAGTTTCGCTTTTCTTTTTATTTTCTTCACTAGTTTCGTAAATATTTATTGAGTGCTTATTACTATGTTCTAGGTATGGGAGATAGAGTAATAAAATCACTGTCCTCATGTAGCATATATTCTAGTGGTAGAGAGAGACAAGAAACAAATTAAAACCATAGTTAGATATTATATTAGAAGTTGCTAAGTATTGTGGGAATAAAGAAGTGGGGTGGAGTGGGGTGGGGATTGAAATTTTAAATAAGATAGTCAGTGAAGACCTTATTGAGAAAGTGACATTTGAACAAAGACTTGACTTGAAATGAGAGTGAGCCGTAGGATATCTGTGGGAAGAGCTTTTAAGCAGAGTGAACAGCCAATACAAATGCTTAGGGCTGGGAACATGCCTGTAAGCTTGAGGAACAACTAGAAAGCCAGTTGAAGACTTGGGTTTTCCACAAAGTGTGATGGGAGCCATTAGAGACTTTTGAGTGGAGGAAAAGTGATCTGACTAATGTTTTAGAAAGGATCAAGCTGGCTGCTGCTTGAGAATAGACTGTGTGCATATAAGGGGAAGAGCAGAAGCTGGGAGACTAATCAGGAGACTTTTGTCGTTACCCAGGTGAGAGATGAGTGTAGCTTCGACTAGGATAATAGCAGTGGAGGTGGTAAGAAGTCTTTCTGGAGGTAGAGGCTACGGCATTCACTGAAGGATTGAATCTGAGGGTGTGAGAGAGAAGACTCAAGGATGACTCCAAAGTTTTGGCCTGATCAGCTGAAAGGATGTTGTCAGTTACAGTGATGGGAAAGACTGTATGGATAGAGCAGGCAATGGGGACAAGATGAGTTTCTGTTGGATATGTTACATTTAAGATAACCATTGGATGTCTAAGGGTGGATGTCAGAAGTGCACTTGAATTTCAGAAAAGTCTAGACTGGGGCAGATTGGGGAGTTGTCAGCCTGTGGTTGATATTTTAAAAAAAAATTTTTTTTGAGACAGGATTTTAATCTGTCACCCAGGCTGGAGTGCAGTGGTATGATCATGGCTCACTGCAGCCTCGACTTCCGCAGGCTCAGGTGATCCTCCAACCTCAGCCTCCCCAGTACCTGGGACTACAGGTGTACAACACCACCCCTGGCTAATTTTGTATTTTTTTGTAGAGACAGGGTTTCGTTATGTTGTCCAGGCTGGTCTCAAACTCCTGGGCTCAAGCGATCTACCCACTTTGGCCTGCCAAAATGCTGAGATTACAGATGTGAGCCAACATGCCCAGCAATATTTATTAAATAGATTATTTTCTCTTTTTTTTCCCCTTTATTTGAGAAAAGGCCTCACTGTATTACCCAGGCTGGACTGGGAATGCAGTGGTGTGATCGTAGCTCACTGTAACCTTGAACTCCTCGGCCCAAGTGATTCTCCCACCTCCGCTTCCTTAATAGCTGGGACCACAAGCCTGCATCACCACAGTCGGCTAATTTTTTGTTTTGTTAATTAAATTAATTTATTTGTTTTGAGACGGTGTCTCACTCAGTCGCCTAGGCTGGAGTGCAGTGGCGCGATTTCAGCTCACTGCAAGCTCTGCCTCCCGGGTTCACGCCATTCTCCTGCCTCAGCCTCCTGAGTAGCTGGGACTACAGGTGCCCGCCACTATGCCTGGCTAATTGTTTTGTATTTTAGTAGAGACAGGGTTTCAGCGTGTTAGCCAGGATGGTCTGGATCTCTTGACCTCGTGATCCACCTGTCTCAGCCTCCTAAAGTGCTGGGATTACAGGCGTCAGCCACGGCGCCCGGCTTTGTTTTGTTTTGAAACGGAGTGTCGCTCTGTCACCCAGGCTGGAGTGCAGTGGCACGATGTTGGCTCGCTGCAACTTCCGCCTCCTGGGTTCAGGCAGTTCTCCGCCTCAGCGTCCCGAGTAGCTGGGATTACAGGCACCCGCCACCACGCCCGGCTAATTTTTTATATTTTTAGTAGTGACAGGGTTTTTCACCATCTTGGCCAGGCTGGTGTTGAACTCCTGACCTTGTGATCTGCCCACCTCAGCCTCCCAAAGTGCTGGGATTGCAGGCGTGAGCCACCATGCCCGGCCTGTTTTGTTTGGTTTTTGAGACGAAGTTTTGCTCTTGTTGCCCAGGCTGGAGTACAGTGGCACGATCTTGACTCACTGCAACTTCTGCCTCCCAGGTTCAAGCGATTCTCCTGCCTTAGCCTCCCAAGTAGCTGGGATTACAAGTGCCTGCCACCATGCCCTGCTAATTTTGTTTGCTTGTTTGTTCTTTTGAGACGGAGTCTCGCTCTGTCACCCAGGCTGGAGTGCAGAGACGCGATCTCTGCTCACTGCAACCTCTGTCTCCTGGGTTCAAGCGATTCTTCTTCCTCAGCCTCCTGAGTAACTGGGATTACAGGAGCACGCCCCTATACCCAGCTAATTTTTGTATTTTTAGTAGAGATGGGGTTTCACCATGTTGGCCAGGCTGGTCTCGAACTCCTGACCTCATGATCCGGCCTGCCTCAGCCTCCAAAAGTGCTAAGATTACAGGCGTGAACCACTATGCCTGGCCTAATTTTTGTATTTTTTTTTTTTAGTAGAGATGGGGTTTTGCCATGTTGTTTAGGTGTGTCTCGAACTCCCGGCCTCAGGGGATCCACCTGCCTTGGCCTCCCAAAGTGCTGAGATTGCAGGCGTGAGCCACCGGGCCCAGCCCAGTCGGCTAATTTTTTTACCCTTTTGTAGGGATAGGGTCTCACAATATTGTCAGCGCTATTCTCGAACTCCTGGCTCCAAGCAATCTTCTTGCCTCAGCCTCCCAAAGTGCTGGGATTACAGGTATGAGCCACTGTGCCTAGTCAAAATAGATTATTTTCTAGTGTACCGTTTAAATTCTTTCATTGAGTCTTCTGGCTTTTTTGTGCTATTTGTTATTTTTTTAAATGATTGATCTAGGGATTACAGTATGCATCTTAATTTATCACAATCTACTTTATATAAATACTAGTTGAGGCAGGGCATGGTGGCTCACATTTGTAATCCTAGCACTTTGGGAGGCTGAGGTGGGCGGATATGAGGTTAGGAGATCAAGACCATCCTGGCTAACACGGTGAAACCCCATCTTTACTAAAAGTACCAAAAAAATTAGCTGGGCATGGTGGCAGGCGCCTGTAGTCCCAGCTACTCGGGAGGCTGAGGCGGGAGAATGGCATGAACCCGGGAGGCGGAACTTGGAGTGAGCCAAGATCTCGCCACTGCACTCCTCCAGCCTGGTTGACAGAGTGAGACTCTGTCTCCAAAAAAAACAAAAACAAAAGCAAAACAGAAAACTAGTTGAATTCCATTAAAATATAGAAGCTTTGTTCCGTTAATATGGCTTCATTTGCTCTTCCCTTTGTGCTGTTATTGTCTCACATATTATGTCTATGTTGTAATCTCAGCAGTGCAGTGTTACAACTATTGCTTTATACAGTCTTACCTCTTTTAAAGAAGTGAGGAGAAGAAAGGTGAAAAACATGTATAGTATCTTTTTGTGTGTTTCTCTTTTTTTTTTCTGAGACAGAGTCTTACTCTGCATCCAGGCCTAAGTAGAGTGGTACAAACATGCCTCGCTGCAGCCTTGACCTCTTGGGCTCAAGTGATCCTCCTGCCTGAAACTTCTATGTAGCTGGGACTACAAGTGCACAGCACCATGCCCAGCTAATTTTTTTTTTTTTTTTTTTATTATACTTTAAGTTCTAGGGTACATGTGCATAATGTGCAGGTTTGTTACATATGTATACTCGTGCCATGTTGGTGTGCTGCACCCGCCCAGCTAATTTTTAAATTTTTTGTAGAGAAGTTTTTGCCATATTGCCCAGTCTGGTCACCAACTCCTGGGTTCAAGCAAACATCCTGCCTCGGCCTCCCAGAGTGCTGGGATTACAGGTGTGAGCCATCATGCCCCGCCTTAGAGTACTATTTTAGCCTATACATTTATCATTTCTGGCACTCTTCATTTATTCTTATGGACTCAAGTTACTGTTTGGTGTCTTTTTTTTTTCTTTTTGTATTTTTTTGTATCTCTTTTTTGTTTGGTGTCATTTTTTTTTAGCTCATATAATTCCATTCCTTTCCTCTTTTGTGTTGTCATATATATTAATTTTTGTATGTTACAA
>NW_016809732.1:69873-72027 GCF_001698545.2 Rhinopithecus bieti
TTGTATTTTTAGTAGAGTCGGGGTTTCACCATGTGGGCCAGGCTGGTCTCGAACTCCTGGATTCACATGATCCACCCACCTCGGCCTCCTAAAGTGCTGGGATTACAAGCATGAACCACTATACCCGGCTGGCTTTCTCTATTTTTAGAAATGTATTTATAATAATTGCTTCAGGCCAGGTGCGGTGGCTCAAGCCTGTAATCCCAGCACTTTGGGAGGCCGAGACGGGCGGATCATGAGGTCAGGAGATCGAGACCATCCTGGGTAACACAGTGAAACCCCCTCTCTACTAAAAAATACAAAAATCTAGCCGGGCGAGGTGGCGGGCGCCTGTAGTCCCAGCTACTCAGGAGACTGAGGCAGGAGAATGGTGTAAACCTGGGAGGCGGAGCTTGCAGTGAGCTGAGATCCGGCCACTGCACTCCAGCCCAGGCGACAGAGTGAGACTCCGTCTCAAAAAAATAAATAAATAAATAAAATAACTGCTTTAAAGTCTTTGCTAAGTCCAGCATTTGGCCCTCTCACGACAGTTTCTGTTGATTGCTTCATACCCCTGTGTATGGGTCATACTTCTTTGTTGCTTTGCATGCCTTGCAGTTTTTTGCTGAAAATCAAACATTTTGTACAATACAAATAGCAACTTGAGATTTGCACCCTCCCCCTCTCCCAATTGGGGGTTGTTTTTTTTTTTTTTTTTTTTTGAGACAAAGTCTTACTGTGTTGCCCAGGCTGGAGTGCAAGGACACGACTCAGCTCACTGCAACCTCCACCTCCCAAGTTCAAACGATTCTCCTGCCTCAGCCTCCCAAGTAGCTGGGATTACAGGTGCACACCACTACGCCTGGCGAATTTTTGTATTTTTAGTAGAGATGGGTTTCACCATGTTGGCCAGGTTAGTCATGAACTCCTGACCTTAAGTGATCTGCCTGCCTTGGCCTCCCAAAGTGCTAGGATCACAGGCATGAGCCACGATGCCTCGTCGGATTGTTCTATTTGTTTAGTAATTTGCCTGGACCAAATCCGTGGAATATTGTTTTCCTTGCAGTTTTTTAACATTGATTTATCTCCAAAGTTGTTTTTGTATTTTTTTCAGTTAAAAAAATTGTAAAGCCCAGTGTCCTAGGGATCACCCCTGTGTCTACAATTTTTAGTGGTCAGCCAGTGATTGGTCAAAGGTGGTGCTTCGAGACAGTAAGTTACCATCCTTTGTCCATTGATCTCTGTGTGACTTGGGGAATGCATTAAAAGTTCAAGCACAGCTGGGCATGGTGGCTCACATGTGTAATCCCAACAGTTTGGGAGGCTGAGGTGGGCAGATCACTTGAACTCAGGCGTTTGAGACCAGCCTGGACAACATGGTGAAACCCTACTACTAAAAATAAAAAAATTAGCTGGTGTTGTGGTGTGGGCCTGTAGTCCCAGCTACTCAGGAGGCTGAGCTGGGAGGATTGCTTAAGCCTTGGAGGTCAAGGCTACAGTGAGCTGTGATCATGCCAGCGTCCCCAGCCTTGATGACAGAGTGAGACCCTCTCTAAAAAGAGGAAAAAAAAAGAAAATGTTTTATTTATCTTGACTCCAATCTTTATTATTGCTTTCCTTCTACTAGTTTTGGACTTAGTTTGCTGTTTTTCTAGTTCCATAAGCATGCAGTTAGCTTATTGATTAGATGTTTCTTTTTTTTTTTTGAGACGGAGTTTTGCTCTGTCACCCAGGCTGGAGTGCAGTGGCGCCATCTCAGCTCACTGCGACCTCCATCCAGCTTCTGGGTTCAAGCGATACTCCTGCCTCAGCGTCCAGAGTAGCTGGGACTGCAGGCTCACGTCACCATGCCTGGCTAATATTTTGTACTTTTAGTGGAGACAGGGTTTCATCATGTTAGCTAGGCTGGTCTCAAGCTCCTGATCTCAGGTGATCCACCCGCCTCAGCCTCCTAAAATACTGGGATTACAAGTGTGAGCCAGCATGCCTGGCCTATTTCTTCTTTTTTTTGAGATAGAGTCTTGCTCTGTCACCCAGGCTGGAGTGCAGCAGCACAATCTGGGCTCACTACAACCCCCGCCGCCTGGGCTAAAGCAATTCTTCTGCCTCAGCCTCCGGAGCGGCTAAGATTTCAGGTTCCCGCCCCCCCCCCCGGCTAATTTTTTTTTTTTTTTT
>NW_016809732.1:74486-78057 GCF_001698545.2 Rhinopithecus bieti
TTTTTTTTTTTTTTTTTTGGACACGGAGTCTCTGTCGCCCAGACTGGAGTGCAGTGATGTGATCTCGGCTCACTGCAACAACCTCCACCTCCCAGGTTCAAGCAAGTCTCCTGCCTCAGCCTCCCGAGTAGCTGGGACTACAGGTGCCTGCCACCATGCCCAGCTAATTTTTGTATTTTTAGTAGAGATGGGTTTTCACCATGTTGGTCAGGCTGGTCTTGAACTCCTGACCTTGTGATCTGCCCTCCTTAGCCTCCCAAAGTGCTGGGATTACAGGCATGAGCTACCGCGCCCAGCCCTTTTTTTTTTTTTTTTTTTTTTCCTTGAGACAGGGTCTTATTCTGTCACCTAGGCTGGAGCACAGTGGTGCATTTCAGTCCTGAAATGTCAGCACACACAAAACACATTTCAAAAAGTATATAAACATTTTCCTCATGAAACTAGAACTTATTTTAAGAGAACCCAAGAATGCCCCCAAGAAGCACAACCTGGTGGCAGAATTCACCACGTGTGCTGAGCAGCCCAGACATCCTGCCCTGAGCAGTTGCCATGACCATGATCTCAGGCAGCTCAGATGTAACACAGGTTCATTCTACAAATCCCTACTCCACTAGGGAACAAAACATTAGGTTCAAAGTAGAAAAAAGAATGGCCAGGTGCAGTGGCTCACACCTGCAATCCCAGTACTTTGGGAGGCTGAGGTGGCAGGATCACCTGAGCCCAGGAGTTTGAGACCAGCCTGAGCAACATAGTGAGAACCCCATCTCCACAAACAAACAAACAAACAAAAATCCCAAAAAATTAGTTGGGCATGGTGGCACACTCCTGTAGTCCCAGCTACTCAGGAGGCTGAGGCTGGAGGATCACTTGAGCCCAGAAGGTCGAGGCTGTAGTGAGCCCTGATGGCACCACTGCACTCCAGCTTGGATGACAGACTGAGACGCTACCCCCATCCCCAAAAAGCAAAAGAAAGTGAGGCTGTTAGAGTTGCAAGTCACTCCCTAGAGAGACATGGGATCACATGGTGGGAGGGGAGGCGGAGGCTGCAGAACTCTACAGATAGCTGATGGGACTGTTGATGTGTGCAAGTGTCCATAGAAATGGCAGCGTCGTCACTGTCACCCTCTGCATCAACTGATTGTTACTTTACTAATAACAAAATGGCTAAGGTAAATACGGCAAAAACTATTACAGTTCCAACAGAAACATAGGCCATGGCTAAAACAGGGCTGAATCAGTCGCCCTGTGTACATACAACTTTTAGAAATTTGGCTTGGGCTGGTGCAGTGGCTCATGCCTGTAATCCCAGCACTTTGGGAGGCCAAGGCAGGTGGATCACTCAAGGTCAGGAGTTCCAGACCAGCCTGGCCAACATGGTGAAACCCCATCTCTACCAAAAATACAAAAATTAGCCAGGCATGGTAGTGCACGCCTGTAGTCTCAGCTACTTGGGAGGCTAAGGCAGGAGAATCGCTTGAACCAGGGAGGCGGAGGGTGTGGTGAGCCGAGATCGTGCCACTGTACTCCAGCCTGGGTGACAGAGCGAGTCTCTGTCTCAAAAAAATAAATTAAAATTAAAAAACAATTTGGCTTGATGCCTGGCCAAAGTCAGCTGAGGCACAAGCTAGTTCATGAGGCCTGGGGTCGGGCTTTTGTTCCTTCAGTTCATGACCTCTGGCAAACCTCTGACCAGCAGCTTCCCTTTCCTCACTTACAAAGTAACAGGTGCTGCAGTAGAGCCAAAACCCCACCCAACCTGAGTCTGCTAACGATGGGATAAGGGCTTAAACCTATGTTGAAAACCTCCATGACAGCCTAATGAAATGAGGCAGGACAAAGAAGCAAAGCTGGAGCTTCCTGGGAATCTCTGGAGACCTGACTGGCCAGGCTGAGGACAGCTTTCGACTGGACTGCTGACAAACCTGCAAGGAAGTTTCCGATCTCAAATGTCCACCGCTCAATGCACACCATGAACATACTGGGAATAACCAGGCAGATGTAGGAGCCCCACTCCTGGAAGCACTCCCTTGTCCAACCTAGGGAACAGGAAAGAAAACAGGCGTTTGCTTTTCAACAGTCTCTGGCACCAGCAATTCTGTTTCACATACCCATACCCGCAGATGGCCAGAGACTAGGTGCAACCTCAGTTCTCCAGCAAAGTATAAAGATGCCAAACGGGTTGAGATGGCAGGCCCTAAGCTGGCAAGACTCAGTAGATGCCCTTTCACCCACACATTCTACTCCTGGGTATAAAAATCCCAGAGGGATTTTTGTAGACCTCTGTAAAAAGACATGTAGAAAGCCAGGTGCGGTGGCTCATGCCTGTAATCCCAGCACTTTGGGAGGCCAGGGTGGGTGGATCACGAGGTCAGGAGTTCAAGACCAGCCTGGCCAACATGGTGAAACCCCGTCTGTACTAAAGATACAAAAAATTAGCCGGATGTGGTGGCACACGCCTGTAAATCCCAGCTACTCAGGAGGCTGAGGCAGGAGAATCGCTTAAACTCGGGAGGCGGAGGTTTTCAGTGAGCTGAGATCGCACCACTGCATTCCAGCCTGGGCAACAGGGTAAGACTCCTCTCAAAAAAAAAAGACATGTAGAATATTCACTGTGGCAGACGTTAGTTGAGGGGTGTGGGAGACAACATGGAACTAGAGGAGTAAAATATGATAGATGTACATTATGATTAAAAGCAAAATTGATGTATATATAGCAATGTGGATATTTAAAATACATAGTGCTCACAGGCAACAAAAGTAAACATAGATAAATTGGACTACATCAAAATAAAAAACTTGTGTGTATCAAAGGACACAATCAGCAGAGTGAAAGGGCAACCCATGGAATGGGAGAAAATATTTGCAAATCATATAAGGATATCTGGATATTGTAATGTCCAGAATACATAAAAAATTTCTATGGCCAGACACAGTGGCTCATGCCTGTAATCCCAGCACTTTGGGAGTCCAAGGCGGGTGAATCACCTGAGGTCAGGAGTTCGAGACCAGCCTGGCCAACATGATGAAGTCCTGTCTCTACTAAAAATACAAAAAATTAGCCAGGCATGGTAGTGGGCGCCTGTGATCCCAGCTACTCAGGAGGCTGAGACAGGAAAATCGCCTGAACCTGGGAGGTGGAGGTTGCAGTGAACCAAGATCACGCTACTGCACTCCAGCCTGGGCAACAGAACGGGACTCCATCTCAAAACAAAAACAACAACAACATCAGCAACAAAATTCCTACACTCAACAACAAAAAAAGAAGTAACCTGATTTAAAAAAGGGAGGGCAACAGACTTGAAGAGACATTTCTCCAAAGATGATATATAAATGGTCAACAAATATATGAAAAAATGCTCAACATCAGTAATCTGAAGGAAATGCAAATCAAAACCAAAGTGAGACATCACATCATACCCATTAGGATGGCCACTATCAAAAAACCCAGAAAATAACAACTGTTGGTGAGGATGTGGAGCACTAGACCCCTTGTGCACCGTTGGTGGGAATGGTGCAGCTGATATGGGAAAACAGTATGATAATTCCTCAAAAAATTAAAAATAGAATCCCC
>NW_016809732.1:78354-97129 GCF_001698545.2 Rhinopithecus bieti
GAATCCCCATATGATCCAGTAATTCCACTTCTGAGTATATGCTCCAAAGAATCAAAAGAAAGGTCTTGAAGAGATATTTGAACACCCATGTTCAAAGCAGTACTATTCACAAAAGCCAAAAGGTTGGAGCAACCCTTGTGTCTATCAGTGCATGAATGGATAAAACAAAGGTGGTGTATACATACAAGGGAATACAATTCAGCCTTAAAAAGGAAGGGAATTCTGAAATGTGTTAAACACGGATGAATCTTGAGGACATTATGCTGAGTGGGTGGGTAACAAAACGACAAATACCATATGACCTTCAATTATATGATGAATCAAGAATAGTTAAACTCGTAAGAACAAAAAGTAAAATGGTGGCTGCCAGGGGTTCAGGGGCAGGGAGGAATGGGGAGTTGTATAATGAGCTCATAGTTTCAGTTTTGCAAACTGCAAAAGTTCTAGAGATGGGAGGTGGTGATGGCTTTACAACAATGTGAATGGACTTCATGCCACCGACTATACACATAAGAATGGTTAAAATGATAAAGTTTGTGTTATGCATATTTTACCACAATTAGAAAAAATATAAAAAGAAAATAATGTGCAAAGTCAGGGGTTAACAAACTTTTTCTGTAAAGGGCCAGATGGTAAGTATTTTCTACTTTGCAGGCCAAATGGTCTCTGTGGCAACCACTCAACTTTGCTCTAGCAGCCTAAGAACAGCCATGGGCAACATGTAAGTGATTACACATGGCTGTGTTTCAATAAAACTTTATTTAAAAAAAACAGGCTGCAAGTTCATGGGTTTGCCAACATCTGTGCTAAGTGAAAAGGTTTACAAAAAAGAAAGAAGTCTAGCCAAGTGTGGTGGCTCACGCCTGTAATCCCAGTACTTTGGGAGGCTGAGGCGGACAGATCACTTGAGGCCAGGAGTTCAAGACTAGCCTGGCCACCATGGGGAAACCCCATCTGTACTAAAAATACAAAAATTAGCCAGACATGGTAGTGGGCGCCTGTAATCCCAGCTACTCTGGAGGCTGAGGCAGGAGAATCACTTGAACTTGGGAGGCGGAGGTGGCATTGAACTGAGATCATGCCACCACACTCCATCCTGGGCAACAGAGTGAGAATCTAAAGAAAAGAAGAGAAGAGGAGGGGAAAGGATGGGAGGGGAGGGAAAAGAAGTCTAAACTATAACACTATATTAGGTAAATATAAACATACATATACAGACCAAAAAAACATATTTTTAAAAGATACATATTAAAAGATATATGTCACTGGCTGGGCATGGTGGCTCATGCCTGTAATCCCAGCACTTTGGGAGGCTTAGGCAGGAGGATCAGTCGAGGCCAGGAGTTCAAGACCAGCTGGGCAACATAGTGAAAACCTGTCTCTACTAAAAATAGAAAAATGATCCTGGTGTGGTGGTGCACACCTGTAGTCCTAGCTACTCAGGCGGCTGAGGTGGGAGAATCACCTGAGCCTGGGATATGGAGAGTTCAGTGAAGCAAGATTGTGCCACTGCACTCCAGCCTGGGCCACAGAGCGAGACCCTGTCTCAAAAAAAATGTGTGTGTGTGTGTGTGTGTGTATAAACACAGAGAGAGTGCCTTGAGGGAGGAGAATGGGAACTTTGAAATGAAGGTAGAAATACCCTAAAATGGTAAAATGGGGCAGGGATAATGGAAGGAATGATGACATCAGCATGCCATGAATGTAAGTATGAGAAACTCAGTGCTGTGCATCTGAGGTTCAGGACTGGAGTGGGAGGGGGAGAAGGGGGGAGTCAGGCATTGAAAAACATCGAGAATTTCTGCAACATAAAAGCAAAGAAGGCACCAAGAGCCAATCGACAACTTACCTTATCAGGAAGCAATATGGTCTGCTCTAGGAAAGAAGAAGAGCCGGGCCCTCACCCCATAACTGCAGACTTGGAAGTGAAGGTTTGAGGGAAGAACAACGTGAAGAACAATAGAGAATGAGCTATATGCACTGTGATGGCTACGAATGGTGAGAAGGTGAGAGCGAGTCAAAGCATAGGTCCCAGTGAGCAGGGACTTAGGAGCCAGGAGAGCAGTGTCCCCCATCCTTGTGTAAACGAGGACCAGAAAACCTGCCTGCCAGCCTGCAGTCATGGCACAAGCACGCTGCCTATCCCAAGCCACTAGCAAAAGGGTCACTGCACAGGACAGAGGCCTGAAGCCAGAGCACAGTCACAGTGAGGAAACCCTGAACTAAGACACTGATTCTAGAGCAAGGATATTTCACAAGACCTGAGCAGATACAACCCTAAAAAAACTGACGGGGCACACATGTGACGCACAGGAACACAACCCCCTCGAAAGAGAAGGGCACAGACGAAGCCATAAGGGAGTCAGTCAAAACTACAGTCTCAGGTGGCAGGCATCCATCTGACACTGCTTAGTAAACTTGAATACTGTATTTCATCATGTCAATGAGGTCATTATGTGCCGAAAACAGTTTGACAATTAAACTGTGACATAAGATCTTAAGACATCAATTGAAAGATGAATTCCAATTTTAAAGACATTAAAATGGAAAACTTACAAGTCTTAGAATCAATAAAATACAGGTATAGATATGTTCCATGACTCAAGATATAAACAGATATTAAATCTGATACCAGGAAAGAAACTTCACAAAACCAGCACAAGAAGATTTCATACCCAGTGAAGTAGGAATAATAGGATAATCTGAAAAAAAAATTTAAATAAGCATTCTTAAAATGTTCAAAGGCAGGAGGTTTTGAAATAAGAATCAACAGATGTAAAAAAGAACCAAGGGGCTGGGCATGGTGTCTCAGGCCTGTAATCCCAACACTTCGGAAGGCTGAGGCTGGTGGATTGCCTGAGGTCAGGAGTTCAAGATCAGCCTAGGCAACATGGCAAGACCCCGTCTCTACAAAAAAATACAAAAATTAGCTGGATGTGGGTGGCACACACTTGTAGTCCCAGCTACTTGGGAGGCTGAGGTGGGAGGATCGCTTGAGCCTGGGAGGTGGAGGTAACAGTGAGCCAAGATCACACGACTGTACTCCAACCTGGGCAACAGAGTGAGGCCCTGTCTCAAAATAGAAAAGAACTGAGTAAAATCTTAGACATAAAAAATATAATTATTGAAATTATAAACTGTTTTAAATATAAATAAAAGTACTGGGATTGCAGATGTGAGCCACCACACTGGGCTTCATTTAGATTTCTATACCCAGCAATATTCAAGAGAAACATTCAAGAGAGCAGGCTGGGAGCAGTGGCTCACACCTGTAATCTCAGCGCTTTGGGAGGCTGAGGAAGGAGGACTGCTTGACTCCAGGAGTTTGAGACCAGCTTGAGAAAAAAAGTGAGACCCTGTCTCTTCAGAAAATTAAAAAAAAAAAAAAAAAATTGGCCAGGTTTGGTGGCATGTGCCTGTATTCTGAGCTACTTGGGAGGCTGGGGTCGGAGGATTGCTAGGGCCTAGGAGGTCTGCACTCCAGCCTGGGTGAAGAGCAAGACCCTGTCTCAAAAACAAACAAACAAAACTCCTCTCAACAAGTTAGGTGTAGAAGGAATGTACCTCAACACAATAAAGGCCATGTATCACAAGCCTACAGCTAGCATCATACTCAGTGGTGAAAAGGTAAAAGCTTTTCCTCTAAGATCAGGAAAAAGACAAGGAATGCTCACTCTCACTATTTCTTTTCACCATAGTACTAGAAGTCCTAGCCACAGCAGTTAGGCAAGAAAAAGAAATACAAGGCATCTAAATCAGAAAGAAGTAAAATGTTCTGTTTGCAGATGTCATGATGGTATATAGAGAAAACCCTAGCGACTCCACCAAAAAATTATTAGAACTAATTTAAAAATTCAGTGACATTTCAAGATATAAAATCAATATACAAAAATAGTTTATGTTTCTTTATAGTAACAATGAACAGTCCAAAAAAAAAATTAAGAAAACAATTCCCCAGCCTGGGCAACATGGTGGAACCCCGTCTCTATAAAAAAATTACAAAAATTAGCTGGGCATGGTGGTGCACACCTGTAGTCTCAGCTACTCAGGAAGCTGAGGTGAGAGGATCTCTTGAGCCTGGGAGGCAGAAGTTGCAGTGAGCCAACTCCACTCCAGCACCACTGCACTCCAGCCTGGGCGACACAGTGAGACACTGTCTCAAAAGAAAAAAGAAAAAAATCCATTTACAATTAAATCAAAAAGAATAAAATACTTAGAAAAAAATGTAACCAAGCAGGTGACAGATCTTTATATTTAAAACTACAAAGCATTGATGAAAAAAATTGAAGACACAAATGAATGAAAAGATATCCCACGTTTATGAATCCAAAGAATCAACACTGTCAAAATGTTCACACTACCAAAGTGATCTACAGATTCAATGCAATGTTTATCGAAATTCCAACACTTTTTTTACAGAATAGAAAACAATTCTAAAATGAGCATAGAACCACAGAAGATCTTGAATAGCCAAAGCAATATTAAAAAAGCTGGAAGTATCACATATTCTGATTTCAAATTATATTATAATCATAATGAAAACAGCATAGTGGCTGGGTGTGGTGGCTTATGCCTATAATCCCAGCATTTTGGGAGGCTGAGGCAAGAGGATCACTTGAGCTCAGGAGTTTGAGACCAGCCTGGGCAACGTAGCAAGATCCCATCTCTACAAAAAATTTTTTAAAAATTACCCAGGCATGGTGGTACACACCTGTAGTCCCAGCTACTCAGAAGGCTGAGGAAGGAGGATTGCTTGAACTGAGGAGTTCAAGGCTGCAGTGAGCTATGATGGCACCACTATACTCCAGCCTGTGTGACAGAGTGATACTCCATCTCTTAAAACAAAAAACAGTATGGTACTAGCAATGGAAGATACATAACATAGACCAATGGAACAGAATAGAGAGCCCAGAAATAAACCCAGACATACGTAGTCAACGAATCATCATCAAATGCTCCAAGAATACACAATTGGGGAGGAGTAGTCTCTTCAACAGATGGTGTTAGAAAACTAGAAATTCACATGCTGGAAAAAAAATTAAGAAAAGAAATTGGACTCTTATCTTACATCATACACAAAAATCAACTCAAAATGGATTAAAGACTTAACCATGACCAGAAACCATAAAACTCCCAGAGAAAACAGGAAAAGCTCCATGACATTGGTCTTGGCAATGCTTTTTTTCTATGACACCAAATGCATAGGCAACAAAGACAAAAATAACAAGTGGGACTACATAAAACTAAAGCATTTCTGCAGAGCAAAGGAAATAATCAATAAAATTAAAAGGTAAAGTACAGAATGGAAGAAGATATGTGCAAACCATTTATCCAATAATGTGCTGATATCCAAAATAAATAAGGAACTCATACAACTCAATAGCAAAAAAAAAACAACCCATGTACAAAGGCTTTAAATATTCATTTATCAAAAGAAGACATACAGGGCCAGGTGCCATGGTGCACGCCTGTAGTCCCAGCTACTCAAGAAGCTGAAGCAGGAGGATCCCTTTAGCTCAGGAGGTCAAGGCAGCAATGAGCTACGATTGCACCACTGCACTCAGCCTAGGCGACATAGCGAGACCTTCTCTCTTAAAAAAAAAAAAGGAAAAAGGCCGGACACGGTGGCTCACGCCTGTAATCCCAGCACTTTGGGAGGCCGAGGCGGGCGGATCACGAGGTCAAGAGATCGAGACCATCCTGGTCAACATGGTGAAACCCCATCTCTAGTAAAAATACAACCGGGTGTGGTGGTGTGCGCCTGTAATCCCAGCTACTCGGGAGGCTGAGGCAGGAGAATCGCTTGAACCCGGGAGGCAGAGGTTGTAGTGAGCCAAGATTGTGCCTGCACTCCAACTTGGTGACGGAGTAAGACTCTGTCTCAAAAAAAAAAAAAGATATGCGAATGACCAACAGGTATATGAAAAAGTGTTCAACATTACAAATTATCAGAGAAATAGAAATCCAAACCACACTGAGACATCTATCACCTCACACCTCTTAGCACAGCCATTACCAAAAAGGTGTTGACAAATGTATGAAGAAAAGAGGACTTTTGTAAAATTTTGGTAGTAATGTAAATTGGTATAGCCAGTATAGAAAAAAGTATGGCGGTTCCTCAAAAATGTAAAAATATAACAATCATATGATCCAGTAATCCTTCTGGGCATATATCAAAAGGAAATTACTTTCTCAAAGATAGAGCTGCACTCCCGTGTTCATTGCAGCATTATTCACATTAGCCAAGATAAGGAAATGACCTAAGTGTCCATGGCCAGTGGAAAAAAGAGAATGTGGTGCACACATGCATGTGTGTGCACACACGCATGCACGCAGACAATGGAATATTATCCAGCCATAAAAAGTAATGAAATCCTGTCATTTGCAACAACATGGAAGAACCTGGAAGCCATCATACTAAGTGAAATAAGGCAGGCTCAGAAACACAAATACTGTATGGTCTCACTTATCTTAGGGGGTGGGAGAAATGGGGACATGTCGATCAAAGGGTGCAAACTTTCAGCTATAAGATGAATAAGTTCTGGGGAACTAATGTACAACATGGTGAGCACAGTTAATGTATTGGATACTTGAAATTTGCTCAGGGAGTAGATCTTAAGTATTCTTACCATGTGCAAAGAAAGGGGAACTAGGCCGGGTGCAGTAGCTCACACCTGTAATCCCAGCACTTTGGGAGGCCGAGGAGGGCGGATCATGAGGTCAGGAGTTCAAGACCTGCCTGGCCAACATAATGAAACCCTGTCTCTACTAAAACTACAAAAAATTAGCCAGGCATGGTGGTGGGCACCTGTAATCCCAGCTACTCGGGAGGCTGAGGCAGGAGAATTCCTTGAACCCACGAGGTGGAGGTTGCAGTGAGCCGAGATCGCACCATTTAACTCCAGCCTGGGCAACAGTGTAAGACTCCATCTCAAAAAAAAGGGGGGGGGGGGAGAACTATGCAAGGTGATGGATATGTTAACTAGCTTAATAGTGGTAATCATTTCGGAATGTACACACATATCAAAACAACATGTTGTCAGAAGCTAAATGACTCAAGAAAAAACCCATCATGTTGTACACTTTAAATATATACAAGTTTTAATTGTCAGTTATACCTCAATAAAGCTGGAACAAATAGAAAAACAACAAACCTAATCTATTAAACATACAGATGCATGTTAAAATATTTACAGGAATTTAGCTAAGTTGTAAGTGGTACTAATTATTTATTTATTTATTTATTTATTTATTTATTTTTATTTTTATTTTTTTGAGACAGAGTTTCTCTGTTGTTGTCCAGGAGGGAGTGCAATGGCACGATCTTGGCTCACTGCAACCTCCACCTCCCAGGTTCAAGCGATTCTCCTACCTCAGCCTCCCGAGTAGCTGGGATTACGGGCATGCGCTGCCACCATGCCCGGCTAATTTTGTATTTTTAGCAGAGACGGGGTTTCTCCATGTTGGTCAGGCTGCTCTCGAACTCCTGACCTCAGGTGATCTGCCCACCTCGCCTCCCAAAGTGCTGGGATTACAGGCATGAGCCACTGCACCCAGCCAGTGGTACTGATTATTTAAGAGTTCAGTCTGCTTATGTGAATTGATAAGACACTAATAGAACAGCATGATTTGCAAGAAACAAGTAGGATATTTTGTATTTATCTTTTTTTTTTTCTTTTTTCTGAGATGGAGTCTCACTCTGTTGCCCAGGCTGGAGTGTGATGGTGTGATCTCGGTTCAATCTCCATCTCCCAGGTTCAAGCGATTCTCCCGCCTCAGCCTCCCGAGTAGCTGGGACTACAGGCATGTGCCACCATGTCCAGCAAATTTTTGTATTTTATTTTATTATTTTTTTGTTGAGACGGAGTCTCGCTCCGGCGCCCAGGCTGGAGTGCAGTGGCGTGATCTCGGCTCAGTGCAGGCTCTGCCTCCCGGTTCACGACATTCACCTGCCTCAGCCTCCCAAGTAGCTGGCACTATAGGCGCCCACCACCATGACTGGCTAATTTTTTGTATTTTCAGTAGAGACGGGGTTTCAGCACATTAGCCATGATGGTCTAAAACCCCAAAACAAATAGGAAAACATTTACATTTTCGAAAGCTAATTAGCTAGCCTGTCAAGTGAACACTCAAAGTTAAACAGGGAACAATTTAAATGATGGCAAAGTTACGCAGGACTGGAATGGTTAGGAACTGAGATGACCAGATTAGTCTCCTCCGTTGGTGCAGCGTCTAGCCATCCCAACCAGAAGCTTGAAGATGCTTCTGAATGACCTGGTAGGTCATAGTTTCCAGAACAGAAGCAGAGAGAGAAAAGCTCCTGAAGGGCAAATGGGCCCTGGTGTGAAGTGAAGGAGAGGCAGCTTGGAAGATATCTGGGTCAAGTTGCTGAAGTTCTTGCATACAAGACACCCAGCAGCCTGCTTCATAGCAGGTGTGCAGAACACGCTCACCCTGTTGTTGTAGGCGCCAGTCACTCATTTCTTTTGTTTATGCTGTCTATTCAAACATTTTCTTTCCGTAAAACCTCTCTTTTCGTACCTGCATTGAAACAGAGAGCAGACTGTTACCAAAGCTGGGCAAGGCAAGAGGGCTGCGGCCTCAGATGGACGAGAAGGGACCCAGGGAGGCAGAGCCCTGCTTCTCTCCACTGTGCACCCAAATCTTGCCCTCAGACTCCTCCTTCGCTGCTCCCTAGTGGCTGTAGGGACCCCGGGCCCTTCTCTCTAAAGCAGAAGCACAAGAGCCAGGCCCCAGGCCAGATGCAAAGTTGGCACCAACCCCAAGAGAAGGGAGGGGTCAGGCAGGGGCTGCAGAGAGAAGGGGGTGGTGGTGATTGAAAGGGGAATGGGACGGATTGATACAGCCGTCTCTCTCAGGCTAGACAGTATTCACCTACAAGGCCTCAATCTCTCAGACAAAGAACTCTAGGGTAGAATTAAAGGCGGAAAAATGTGAATTACTTTTATAGAACATTCCCTACAAATATTTACTAGACATTTCCAGGATTATGGAGTAAAATTATAAAAAGAATCTATACCTGACGTTGTAAATATCTTATCTGCAGCTGGAACAAGAACGCTGCCTGTAAGTTTAAACAGAAGAACACACACTTCTCATTAATATAAATTCCAATGGTTTAGTTTAGTTCCGGTTTTTAATCTTAAATAAGACACTTCCCCTTGATGTGTGATCTCAGAGAACCTCACTCACATGAGACAATGCTAGGGTACTAACTATTTGGAATTTTCCAGAGTGGATAAAAGATGTACTCCCTGAAGAACTGACACAGGCAAATTCTAACGAGCTGAAGCAGAAGCCACCGTCTTGACATTTTGAAGGCCTCTGAGGGTGCCCAAATGCAGCACTCCCCAAATCCTAGATGATCCCAGAAACATTCTGGTTGATTTGCAATCAGAAGTAACCGTAGAACAAGGAATCAGGAAGGAAATGTCTTCCCCTCATCAATCTTTGTTTTTTTTTTTTTTTTTTTTTTTTTGAGATGGAGTCTTGCTCAGTCACCCAGGCTGGAGTGCAGTGGCGCGATCCCGGCTCACTGCAAGCCCTGCCTCCTGGGTTCACGCCATTCTCCTGCCTCAGCCTCCCGAGTAGCTGGGACTACAGGCGCCCGCCACCACCCGGCTGATTTTTTTTGTATTTTAGTAGAGACAGGGTTTCACCATGTTAGCCAGGATGGTCTCCATCTCCTGACGTCGTGATCCACCCGCCCCGGCCTCCTAAAGTGCTGGGGTTACAGGTGTGAACCCCCGCACCCGGCCCAATCTTTGACTTTAATTTAAGCTACTGGACATCAGAGTGGTACATGTCCTGAGAGTCAGCAAGGGAGGGACAACAGGACCAAGAAATACACGTTGGGCTTTTGGCATGAACTGCACCAAGATGGAGAAACAAACAAGAGTGGGGGGAAGGGGCACGTGCAGGGCAACACCTGTGAGCTGCTTCATGTCATGAGACACAACAGCCTTGAAACTTACAAGAAGGGCAGGAATGAAAATCAGCACATAAATTTGGGCTATTCTGAAACAAACAAAATAGTCTTCGGTTAATATTAAAACAGTCGCTGGTCATACTGTCTTCAAATTGAACCCGCAAGAGTATTTTCTAAAAATTAAAATTAAAAATTATTTATTTTTTAGAGACAAGGTCTCACTCTCATGCCCAGACTGGAGTACAATGGTGCCATCATAGCTCGCTGTAACCTCAAACTTCCGGGCTCAAGCGATCCTCCTGCCTCAGCCTCCCAAAGTGCTGGGATTACAGACGTGAGCCACCAGACCCAGCTTAAAAATGGGAGAAACTTAATAACTTTAAGTGTTTTTCTTCAACCTACACCAACATGACACTAAGTCTACTAAACGTCTGCCATCTAAGGGGAAGCCTGACCACTTTCCATTTTTCAGCTCATTCTTAGCATAAAAGATGGAGTGAACACAGCAAAAGGAACTAAAACTTGGGCAAAATTCAGAAACCATTTGAAAGTGTCAGGGCCACCTAACAGTGAGCGAGACAGTCTTCTAGAAAGGACCACGTGCCCCAAGGACAATCCCAGAGAATACGCTGGAATTACAGGTTAAAGAAAAAAACCCAACTCTAAAGTCATACATGAAGGCGATTACACTGTTTTTCTACTTCAGGGGAAAAGTATTCTATGCATTTGCCAGACAGCAAAACGGAGGGACTTGGTGAATGGGAGACAGGCCAGGCACACGACACCCTGGTCCTGTATCTTGTCACCCAGGGTCAGGTGGTCCCTGCAGCCCCAAGACCCTATGGTCCACAGTCACAGCTTCCTTTTTTTTTTTTTTTTTTTTTTTTTTTGAGATGGAGTTTTGCTCTTGTCACCCAGGCTGGAGTGCAATGGTGCGATCTTGGCTCACTGCAACCTCCGCCTCCCGGGTTCAAGCAATTCTCCTGCCTCAGCCTCCCGAGTAGCTGGGATTACAGGCACCCGCCACCACGCCCAGCTAATTTTTTTGTATTTTTAGTAGAGACGGGGTTTCACCATGTTGGTCAGGCTGGTCTCGAACTCCTGACCTCAGATGATCCACCCGCCTCAGCCTGCCAAAGTGCTGGGATTACAAGTGTGAGCCACCATGCCTGGCCAGCTTTCAATTTTTAAAGGGTTCAAGACCATGTAATTGGCTGAAAATGTCCACATAGGTACAATGACCAGATAGCCACTTACTTTTAACCTAGGATTGAGAAACAGCGGACCTCACCTGGAGACTTCGGGGTCTTGTTTTAAGAGCAGGAGGATGTGCTCGGTGTTGACGAAGTCGGCCCAGCAGGGAAAGCAGCACAGCATGAGGATGAGGACTCCTCTCTGCATATGATCCCCCACGCACTTGAGGTTCTTGCCTCCAAAGGACTTGAGGAAACAAACGCTGCTAACAGCATATGTCGGGGCAGGCCAAGGCTGGGGGCCTGTGCCACAAGCAGCCCCTCCCAGGGGTGCCTGCCCGCCGCCCAGGCAGCCCTGTTTCCCACCATCTGCTCCCGCCCTCCCCACCAACAGCTGACAGCATTGGGGGAGCTTCTGAGCCAGGGACAACCAGTGAGCCAGCTGGCCCCTGTGGCATTTGACACGTGTCCTGGGACAATGTGTCCCTGCTCCCAGGAGCTGGGACGGTTAACATGGTGGGTATAGGCAGCAGAAACTGAAGCTTAAAAGAGAGTTTTCACCATTGGGGGAGACAGATGCTGCAGGAGAGCATGTGCCGTGGTAGAAGGTGAAGTTGTGGGGGACTCTGAGGGCCAGGGATACTGGGGGAGGGTGCAGAGGAAGAAAAGCACATACTGTAGGCTGAGAAGGGCAGTTAGGGGGGCGGCAAGAACTTCCAGGGGTGGTAGGTCATGGAGGCCAAGGCAGTGCTCTAGAAAGCAGGAATGTCCAAATGGAGTAAGGACGGCCAAGCGCTCACCTGAGGATTTTGTCACAGAAGGCCAGGAAGAGGCCAGGCCCAGTGGGCTGGGCAGGAACAAACAAGGCATCAATGGGGGCTGAGTCAGGAGTGCAGGCCAGGCCTGAGTGCAAAGAACACCTTCAAGAAGCTTGGCCGGAAGGAGGCCAGCAGGGAAGGAGGGATGGTGGTGAGGGAGGGCGATTTTAGGGCATAGGAGACCAGACTGGGAGGAACAAAGGACAAAATGCCCTTGAACAGGTGGCCCCAGAGGACAGCACTAGTCAAGCTGACTCTGCTGGTTTTTGTTTTTGTTTTTTGAGATGAAGTCTCGCTCTGTTGCCCAGGCTGGAGTGCTGTGGCGGGATCTCGGCTCACTGCAGCCTCCACCTCCCGGATTCAAGTGATTCTCCAACCTCAGCCTCCTGAGTAGCTGGGGTTACAGGTGCCCACCACCATTGTATCTTTAGTAGAGATGGGGTTTCATCATGTTGGCCAGGCTGGTCTCGAACTTCTGACCTCAGGTCAGATATGCCTACCTTGGCATCCCAGAGGGCTGGGGTTACAGGCGTGAGCCACTGCACCCGGCCGACCCTGGTTGTATTTCCGGTCATTTGCAGCCAGGTACAGATGTTTGCTCCAGTAGTCCCAGCTACATGGGAGGCTGAGGCAGAAGGATCTCTTGAGCCCAGGAGTTCAAGTCCAACCTGCCTGGGCAACATAGGGAGACCTTGCCTCCAAAAATAAAAATAAAATGTTTTAAAAAGATGCTCCATGACTTACAATGGGCTACCTAGCTACCTCACAACTGTAAATTAGAAATATCGTGAGTTGAAAATGCATTGAATGCATCTAACCTACCAAACATCACAGTGTAGCCTGGCCCACTTTAAACATGCTCAGAATGCTTACATTAGCCCACAGCTGAGTAAAATCATCTTAGCTAAAGCCTATTTGTGATACAGTGTTGACTCTCTCATGGAATCTACTGGAGGGTACTGAAAGTGGAAAGCAGAACGGTTGTATTGGGCTTGAAGTGCAGCTACTGAACGCGTGTCGCTGTTGTACCATCGCAAAGCTGAAAAATCGAAGTCGGGGACCATCTGTATTTGACAAATAAAATGCAACAAAACCCATAGGGTGGATGGTCCTAGAAAGTCTCTATTATGAAAGGTAACTGCCAAAAAATGGTATGTGGGGGAGGGTGGTGCTCACCTGAGACATGAAGGTGTCACGAGCTGAGGCGAGGCTGATGCCAACTGCAATCCCAGTAACCTTCACCACCTGCAACAACAGAGCCAGTGTGGCAGATGTTCTGGAGACGACGCCAGTTCAGGGTCACATCAGACAGCTCGCTTTTCATGGAGGAACCTCAAAAAGCTTGTCTCTAAAGAACTTCAGGGGGCGGGAGGTCATGGAGGTCAAGGCTGTATTTTAAATGTATGCTGTATTTTAGATCAAATGGGTGTCTACATCTATCCTTATTGATTATTGAACAAAAATGTACCTTCTGACTAAAGGACGATAACCACCTTGTGTCAACTGGGGAAATATGAAACCTAGTTTTTCTTAAACAGTATAGCACATTATAATTTCTATATTTACAGTTAAGTTGTGGGCCAGGTGCGGTGGCTCACACCTGTAATCCCAGCACTTTGGGAGGCCGAGGCGGGTAGATCACTTGCGGTCAGGAGTTTGAGACCAGCCTGACCAACATGGTGAAATCCCATCTCTACTTAAAATACAAAATTGGCCGGGCATGATGGCAGGCACCTGTAATCCCAGTTACTCGGGAAGCTGCGGCAGGAGAATCGCTTGAACCCAAGAGGTGAAGGTTGCAGTGAGCCAAGATCATGCCATTGCACTCTACGCTGGGTGACAGAGTGAGACCCTGTCTCAAAAACATAAAAAATAAATAAAGTTAGGTTGTGGTTAACATCTAAAGGTGATGCCCCGATCTGCCAGTAGGATGTGTATTTAGTAATAATAACAGCAAACTTTTATTGAGCACATACTATGTGCCAGGCACTGCCCTAAGCCCCTCATGCACATGGTGCTAGGACCACTCATCTCATTTTTTGTTTTGGGTAGCGTGAGTTACACAAAGTGTATGTCCCTTGCCCAAGTTACTCAGATGGTGACCTGAGTCTGGGAAGTCTGGCTCCAGATCCCAAGCTTTAGTCCTCCAGTGAGGAACAGGACTAGTTGTGTCACCCTCTTGACCAGACTTCACCCAGTCCCTGACAATCAAGGTCACATAGTGTAGCCTGCAAGTAGGGCACAAGAGGCATGCAGGGTGAGGGGCTGAAAGACCCTCGCTTGCGTCCTGGGTCTCATGGTTAGTGGTGATATGAGTTAGCTTCTTCACTGACCATGACTCTGGCCTGGTGAACACAAACTCCAGCCCCCACCATGTAACTGACAGGCCACACACACACTGCCCAGCGGGACTCCACGAGACCAGGGTCTCCATCTAACCGTGCCCCAGGAGGGCTGTGGCACAATGAGGATACACCCACACTGCGACCCTGAATTCCAGCCAGGGGAGAGGGGCATGACTAAAGCTCCCAAACCCCTTAGACTGCCAGGAAAACAGAAGGGTAAAGCATGCCAATTTATGAAAAGTTTTGTGTTTTAAAAAAGTCACACAGAGCTGGGCACGGTGGCTCACATCTGTAATCCTAGCACTTTGGGAAGCTGAGGTGGGCAGATCACTTGAGGCCAGGCATTCAAGAGCAGCCCAGTCAACATGGCAAAACCCATCTCTACTAAAACTACAAAAATTAGCTGGGAGTGGTGGTACGCACCTGTAGTCCCAGTTACTCAGGAAGCTGAGGCACAAGAATTGTTTGAACCTGGGAGGCAGAGGTTGCAGTGAGCAGAGACAGTACCCCTGCACTCCAGCCTAGGCAACAGAGCAAGACTCTGGCTCAAAAAAAAAAAAAAAAAAAAAGTCACATAGGAGGGTAAGGGGGATGGGGGGGATAGGGAGAGATGTGTTAAAGGATACAAAGTTACAGTTAAACAGAAGGAATAGGCCTGTGTTCACCACACTGCAGGATGACTGCAGTAAACAATCACAGATAGCTTCAAATAGCTGGAAGGATACCGAAACCTGGGCAACATGACCAGACCCCATCTCTACAAAACTTTTAAAAATTAGCTGGACGTTGGCCAGGTGTTGTGGCTCACTCCTGTAATCCCAGCACTCTGGGAGGCCGAGGCAGGTGGATCATCTGAGGTCAGGAGTTCGAGACCAGCCTGGCCAATACAGTGAAACCCTGTCTCTACTAAAAATACAAAAATTAGCCAGGTGTGTTGGCACATGCCTATAGTCCCAGCTACTCAGGAGGCTGAGGCAGGAGAATCGTTTGAATCCGGGAGATGGAGGTTGCAGTGAGTCACTGCACTCCAGCCTCGATAACAGAGCAAGACTCTGTCTTAAAAAAAAAAAAAAAAATTAGCTGGACGTGGTAGCACACAACTGTGGTTCTAGCTACTTAGAAGGCTGAGGTGGGACAATCACTTGAGCCCAGGAGTTTGAGGCTGCAGTGAGCTGTGATTGCGCCACTGCACTCCAGTCTGGGTGACAGAGCAAGATCCTGTCTCAAAAAAAAAAAGAGAGAAAGAAATAAAAGAAAAGAAGATATTGAATACTCCCAACACAAACAAATGAGAAATGTGTTACTCTCCCCCAGGACTCAGTCTAACCATGTAAGCAGGACCACGGCCTTGGGCCCTGTGGCTTCCGCTGTCACAAGCTTTTATCAAACTGAGCTCTGACGTTAGACCTCTTGCTTACAACACATAACTTTATAAAAGATGGAACAAAAATTGCTACTGTCTCTGGCGGCAAGCTGCCCAGAATACCATGCTCCATGTCGTGGTGTCTGCCTTCTGAGGGTCAAGGGGAATGTGGCTGAGGCTCAGTACCCAGGTCTGCCCTTCCCCCGAATCAAGGATTCCATAAAACCTCAGCACGATTTCCTGGCTATCCCATGCCAACTCACCCCCGGCTCCAGGCTTTTCCACTCATGTTTCTTTGACCCAATTCTAACAGCTATTTATTTATCCTTCTTTTAGGGAAGTGTTTCTGTAAACTAGTTCAAATTATTTGTGGAACAAGGTGGAATATAAATAAATGTTCTTTTATTTAAAAAAAAACACTTTTGTTAATCCTTTTATATTATGAACATTTGTCTAAAGGTAAACAATTTTGTTTTCACAGTTATCTTGAAAATTAGTCTATTCTCTTCCTAGAATATCTCACTGCAACCTCTGCCTACCGGGTTCAAGAGATTCTCCTGCCTCAGCCTCACAAGTAGTTGGGATTATAGGCACCCACCACCACGCCCGGCTAATTTTTGTATTTTTAGTAGAGACGGGGTTTCGCCATGTTGGTCAGGCTGGTCTCGAACTCCTGACTTCAGGTGATCTGCCCGCCTCAACCTCCCAAAGTGCTGGGATTACAGGCGTGAGCCACTGTGCCCAGCCTAACCACAGTAATTTCTGTAGCCTGTTCGTATAAGGGGCTCTGCACTCCTCCGCCTTTGACCAAGGGCGGTGGTATTTCAACTAAGTTGTCGAGACAATTTTGGCCAACATGGTGAAACCCCGTCTCTACTAAAAATACAAAAATTAGCCAGACATGATAGTGGGTGCCTGTAATCCCAGCTACTCAGGAGGCTGCATTGGGAGAATCGCTTGAATCTGGGAGGCAGAGGTTGCAGTGAGCCAAGATCTCACCACTGCAGCCTGGGCGACAGAGCGAGACTTCATCTCAAAAAAAACAAAAGAACAAAAACAAAAAACCAGCAGAGTCAGCTTGACTAGTGCTGTCCTCTGGGGCCACCTGTTCAAGGGCATTTTGTCCTTTGTTCCTCCCAGTCTGGTCTCCCATACCCTAAAATTGCCCTCCCTCACCACCACCCCTCCTTCCCTGCTGGCCTCCTTCAAGCCAAGCTTCTTGAAGGTGTTCTTTGCACTCAGGCCTGGCCTGCACTCCTGACTCAGCTCCCATTGATGCCTTGTTTGTTCCTGCCCAGCCCACTGGGCCTGGCCTCTTCCCACCCTCCTGTGACAAAATCCTCAGGTGAGCGCTTGGCCGTCCTTAATCCACTTGGCCATTCCTGCTTTCTAGAGCACTGCCTTGGCCTCCATGACCTACCACCCCCAAAATTCTTGCCACCTCCCTAGCCGCCCCTCTCAGCCTACAGTATGTGCTTTTCTTCCTCTGCACCCTCCCCCAGTATCCCTGGCCCTCAGAGTCCCCCACAACTTCACCTTCTACCACGGCACACACTCTCCTGCAGCATCTGTCTCCCCCAATGGTGAAAACTCTCTTTTAAGCTTCAGTTTCTGCTGCCTATACCCACCATGTTAACAGTCCCAGCTCCTGGGAGCAGGGACACATTGTCCCAGGACACTTGTCAAATGCCACAGGGGCCAGCTGGCTCACTGGTTGTCCTTGGCTCAGAAGCTCCCCCAATGCTGTCAGCTGTTGGTGGGGAGGGCAGGAGCAGAGGTGGGAAACGGGGCTGCCTCAGCCGCGGGCGGGCACCCCTGGGAAGGGCTGCTTGTGGCGCAGGCCCCCAGCCTCAGCCTGCCCCGACATTTGCTGTTAGCAGCGCATTTGTTTCTTCAAGTCCTTTGGAGGCAAGAACCTCAAGCGCGTGGGGATCATATGCAGAGAGGAGTCCTCATCCTCATGCTGTGCTGCTTTCCCTGCTGGGCCGACTTCGTCAACACCGAGCGCATCCTCCTGCTCTTAAAACAAGACCCCAAAGTCTCCAGGTGAGGTCCCCAGTTTCTCAATCCTAGGTTAAGAGTAGGTGGCTATCCGGTCATCGTACCTATGTGGACATTTTCAGCCAATTACATGGTCTTGAACCCTTTCAAAAATGAAAGCTGTAACTGTGGGCCACAGGGTCGGGCCCACACCCCAGGGATGACAGCAGAGGCAGGGAGAGAAGAGTGGACACCCAGGTGCTGAGGTCCTCTTGAACGAGGCAGCTGACTGGCCATTAGACGTCATCCACAGGGAGGAGTGACAGACGGCTCAAAAGTGAACCCAGGGAGCGCCCTGGGTGCAGTGATGGTTGGCAAGCAGTGATCAGAAAAGTTGGACCCCAATCCTGGGCCCTGCGGGGACACAGCAGGAAATGTCCCCACCAGCCATGTATACGAATCTCCTCTGCCTTCGTGCCTCTTCCTAGAGCCCCAGTCTAAAGTTTCAAAGGAAGCAAAAATGTCCCTTAACCCAATTAGCTCACCAAATAACAGGCCTATAAATAAAATGTGACTGATTCCACCTGGCAAGGTCTTCTCTACCATGAAGCCAAATGAGAAGCTCTGGTGGGCCTCCGTATTCTTAGGGTGTGTACCCACCTCACGGGGACACAGGGGACATTTTCTGAGACTGGGGAAAGCCGCCTACCATCACCAGCAGAAGTGTTTTCCACGTTCTCTGAAAGCCTGGATGAAATGCAGGAAGAAACAGCTTTCCACATCACTAACAAAAGCCAGGGAAGACACGTCCCAGGAGGCGTGATTTCAACCCAAGGGAGAGGCTTTTCCACAAGGGTAAAAGGGTAGGAGCTGAATGCACTGTGTAATCCAATTAATGGCAAACAACCTAAATTACCTAAAAGTCTGCTGATTTAATTTCATACTAGAAAAAAGTGCAGTTTTTTCAGTTTTACACTTTTCGAAGTATTGACACAAGTTCCTTCCAAATCTAATCAGGTAATGGTAAGCCACAGGTCAGTCCCAGACCTGTAAACGAAGATGCGTAAGACATGATACAATTCAAATTGATTTTTCTTTCTTTCTTTCTTTCTTTTTTTTTTTTTTTT
>NW_016809732.1:98863-103562 GCF_001698545.2 Rhinopithecus bieti
CCCCCCAGGGCCACAGTGCAGGCCTTTATCTGCCTTCTAGAGATTGGGCCTCGTGGCCCCAAGAACAAGGCACTGAGGGTAGAGATACCTTAAGGTGGCCCCAACCAAAATCAGCACTTGGGTGTTTTTTACTCAAAGCGGGTAACTTTTCTGATTTTGTTATTTCAGGAAAAGGCCATGCCTAGAGCATTATATCCATCCTAGCACTAAGTCAAACATGTACAGGCAAATCTCCATTTAATGTTTTATTTGGGAAGAAAGAATTGCAGTTCAGGGAATCCACGTAGACCAGGTGGTCCTCGGTATGTCGGAACAACACAGAGAAGGCTAGAGGTTTTATCAAAAGAAATGTCAGTATAGCTCTTTGAGAAAGTTTATTGGCACCGGGAAGGGTCCTGGGAGCTGGCAAGCTACAACTGGTGAGCAACCGGGCAGGTGAAATTATTCCTAGAGCTTCAGCAAGTTATCTCAGCAGTTATGGATAAAGCTGGCCTCAGCTTACAGCAGGCAGTTTCACCAGCTGGATGTGCAGAGAATTACATTACTAGATTAATGTTAATGTGCCTGGGGTGCTTTTATCCCTGGCTTCTTGACTTTTAATTGGGTGTGATAAGAATGACTTAATTTGGTGTAATCCACTTTCACAGCACTGAGCATACTTAGGATGTACTGAGGCTTGCTGAGTTATCAGTGCGTACCCCGCCCCAGGAAGGTTAATGAAGTAGGATTACTACTTAAGCTAAGATCTTTATTAAAATTTTGTCCTCTGGCCAGGCGTTGTGGCTCACGCCTATAATCCCAACACTTTGGGAGGGCAAGGTGGAAGGATCACTTGATCCCAGGAATTCAAGACCAGCCTGGGAAACAAAGGGGAGACCCCGTCTCTACAAAAAATAAAAAATTAGCTAGGCGTGGTGGGACACGCCTGTGGTCTCAGCTACTCAGGAGGCTGAGATGTGAGGATCACTTGAGCCTAGGAGGTTGAGGCTGCAGTAGGTCACACACACACCCCTACCAGGAATTATCAGTCCTTGTTTGGATTTCCACAGCTCCAAAGATTTCCCGACTGTTTTCAGTGCCCACAGTGCCTAGATCTAGACCTCAAATGAAGATTAACAAATGCCAGCTGGGCATGGTGGCACACCCCTGAAGTCTCAGCTACTCTGGTGGTTGACACAGGAGTGCTTGAAGCCCAGGAGTTTGAGGCTGCAGTGAGCTATGATCGCACCACTGTACTCCAGCCTGCGTGACAGAGCAAGACTTCCGTCTATTTAAAAAAAAAATTAAAACAAAAAAAAAATACCATTTGCCCAGTGAATAGTAATCTAAGGCCCAAGGAAAGACATATTGTAAAATATATTTTACATAATTCAGGCAGTATGAATTCTTAAGCACTGAGTTTACGGGTTTGTGTCTAAAAAAATAGCAAAGCCATTGGCCAGTGGTCCTTGGTTCAGAGAGCAGTGAATTATATTACTCATGTCATCTTTCAGACAGTGTCTGGGGCCACAATATAGCTTTTAACCTTAGTTGCTTTTCTTTTCTTAGATAAATGTATCTTTGCATTCCCAACCCTCAGAATCCATGGGCACACCTGAATGACATTAACTCAAAATAAATTGTCACTGGTGGGCCTGTGAATTGTGTGTAAGCTCAAAAACATCACTTGACCTGACTTTCTTTCCTGCCACGTCACTGAATTCTGACATAGAATCTCACTAAAATCCCCACCAGCAAGATTAAGAAGGCCCCAGGAGCAGAAGCCCTCGCCGCAGCACCAGCTGTGTCCTGGACAACTTAGCACTGTCCTGTGGATGTTCCGGCAAAGGTTCTTCTTGGCGCATCTGCTGATCCAACTGAGTCTCGCCCGTCTTTCCAACATCGTTCATTAAAATTCCTTCATGGTTTTCAGGGCACCCTGGGAGGAAAAGGACCTTAGCAGCTTAAAAGGTATGTTTTTTTCATTTGTATAAAGGGCTATGTATAAAAGGAATATGTGCTAATAGCTGAGAGAAAGTTAATTCAGGACGCTATTGCTACAGTGAATAAATAAAAGAAATCCTATCCCAGAGTGCCTCTCCACTCACTCCTTCACAAACACCGATGATCCTACCGGGGCTGGCTTGGGTGCTCCAGGGAGCACTCTCCCAGGAGCTAGAGAAATAAGGTANCTCAGCCTACAGTATGTGCTTTTCTTCCTCTGCACCCTCCCCAGTATCCCTGGCCCTCAGAGTCCCCACAACTTCACCTTCTACCACGGCACATGCTCTCCTGCAGCATCTGTCTCCCCAATGGTGAAAACTCTCTTTTAAGCTTCAGTTTCTGCTGCCTATACCCACCATGTTAACCGTCCCAGCTCCTGGGAGCAGGGACACATTGTCCCAGGACACGTGTCAAATGCCACAGGGGCCAGCTGGCTCACTGGTTGTCCCTGGCTCAGAAGCTCCCCAATGCTGTCAGCTGTTGGTGGGGAGGGCAGGAGCAGAGGTGGGAAACGGGGCTGCCTCAGCCGCGGGCGGGCACCCCTGGGAAGGGCTGCTTGTGGCGCAGGCCCCAGCCTCAGCCTGCCCCGACATTTGCTGTTAGCAGCGCATTTGTTTCTTCAAGTCCTTTGGAGGCAAGAACCTCAAGCGCGTGGGGATCATATGCAGAGAGGAGTCCTCATCCTCATGCTGTGCTGCTTTCCCTGCTGGGCCGACTTCGTCAACACCGAGCGCATCCTCCTGCTCTTAAAACAAGACCCCAAAGTCTCCAGGTGAGGTCCCCAGTTTCTCAATCCTAGGTTAAGAGTAGGTGGCTATCCGGTCATCGTACCTATGTGGACATTTTCAGCCAATTACATGGTCTTGAACCCTTTCAAAATGAAAGCTGTAACTGTGGGCCACAGGGTCGGGCCCACACCCCAGGGATGACAGCAGAGGCAGGGAGAGAAGAGTGGACACCCAGGTGCTGAGGTCCTCTTGAACGAGGCAGCTGACTGGCCATTAGACGTCATCCACAGGGAGGAGTGACAGACGGCTCAAAAGTGAACCCAGGGAGCGCCCTGGGTGCAGTGATGGTTGGCAAGCAGTGATCAGAAAAGTTGGACCCCAATCCTGGGCCCTGCGGGGACACAGCAGGAAATGTCCCCACCAGCCATGTATACGAATCTCCTCTGCCTTCGTGCCTCTTCCTAGAGCCCCAGTCTAAAGTTTCAAAGGAAGCAAAATGTCCCTTAACCCAATTAGCTCACCAAATAACAGGCCTATAAATAAAATGTGACTGATTCCACCTGGCAAGGTCTTCTCTACCATGAAGCCAAATGAGAAGCTCTGGTGGGCCTCCGTATTCTTAGGGTGTGTACCCACCTCACGGGGACACAGGGGACATTTTCTGAGACTGGGGAAAGCCGCCTACCATCACCAGCAGAAGTGTTTTCCACGTTCTCTGAAAGCCTGGATGAAATGCAGGAAGAAACAGCTTTCCACATCACTAACAAAAGCCAGGGAAGACACGTCCCAGGAGGCGTGATTTCAACCCAAGGGAGAGGCTTTTCCACAAGGGTAAAAGGGTAGGAGCTGAATGCACTGTGTAATCCAATTAATGGCAAACAACCTAAATTACCTAAAAGTCTGCTGATTTAATTTCATACTAGAAAAAAGTGCAGTTTTTTCAGTTTTACACTTTTCGAAGTATTGACACAAGTTCCTTCCAAATCTAATCAGGTAATGGTAAGCCACAGGTCAGTCCCAGACCTGTAAACGAAGATGCGTAAGACATGATACAATTCAAATTGATTTTTCTTTCTTTCTTTCTTTCTTTTTTTTTTTTTTTTTAGACGGAGTCTCCTTCTGTTACCCAGGCTGGAGTGCAGTGGCAAAATTCCAGCTCACTGCAACCTCAGGCCCCTGGGTTCAAGCGGTTTTCGTGCCTCAGCCTCCCGAATAGCTGGGATTACAGGTGCGTGCCACCACACCCGGCTAATTTTTGTATTTTTAGTAGAGAGGGGTTTTGCCATATTGGCCAGGCTGGTCTCGAACTCCTGACCTCAGGTGATCCGCCCACCTCGGCCTCCCAAAGTGCTGGCTGGGATTACAGGAGTTAGCCACGGCGCCCGGCCTTGTGTGTTCGTTTTTGAAACAGGGTCTTGCTCTCTTGCCAAGGCTGGAGTGCAGTGGTGCGATCTCAGCTCACTGCAGTCTCCATCTCCTGGGCTCAAGCGATCCTCCTGTCTCAGTCTCCCAAGTAGCTGGGACCACAGGCGGTGCCACTACACCGGGATAATTTTTTTATTTTTAGTAGATTTTTGTATTTTTAGTAGAGACAGGGTCTTGCTATGCTGCCTAGGCTGGTCTCCAACTCCTGAGCTCAAGCGAGCCTCCCACCTGGGCCTCCCAAAGCGCTGGGATTACCGTCCTGAGCCACAGCGCCCGGGGACACCGCTCAAATCCTAAACCTTGGCCGCCCGTTAGCTCCTACAGGGGCGAAATCAGGCACCCACCGTGACGGCGAGCGGGACAGCGTCCAGCTCGACCTTGCCCAGATGTCCACAGAAGATGGAGCTGACGAGGCTATTGAGAAAGATGATCAACTGAGCAAGAAACTGCGGAGGCGCAGAAAGCAAGGCGCGTTCATAGCCGCCCTCCCTCCTGGAAGCCCGCGCCCACCCCCGCGCGGCGGCTGCTCCAGAGGCGTCGGGCTGGGCGCGGGGCCGCCGCAC
>NW_016809732.1:104383-140816 GCF_001698545.2 Rhinopithecus bieti
AACCCCCCCCGCCCCCCCCAGGGCCACAGTGCAGGCCTTTATCTGCCTTCCTAGAGATTGGGCCTCGTGGCCCCAAGAACAAGGCACTGAGGGTAGAGATACCTTAAGGTGGCCCCAACCAAAATCAGCACTTGGGTGTTTTTTACTCAAAGCGGGTAACTTTTCTGATTTTGTTATTTCAGGAAAAGGCCATGCCTAGAGCATTATATCCATCCTAGCACTAAGTCAAACATGTACAGGCAAATCTCCATTTAATGTTTTATTTGGGAAGAAAGAATTGCAGTTCAGGGAATCCACGTAGACCAGGTGGTCCTCGGTATGTCGGAACAACACAGAGAAGGCTAGAGGTTTTATCAAAAGAAATGTCAGTATAGCTCTTTGAGAAAGTTTATTGGCACCGGGAAGGGTCCTGGGAGCTGGCAAGCTACAACTGGTGAGCAACCGGGCAGGTGAAATTATTCCTAGAGCTTCAGCAAGTTATCTCAGCAGTTATGGATAAAGCTGGCCTCAGCTTACAGCAGGCAGTTTCACCAGCTGGATGTGCAGAGAATTACATTACTAGATTAATGTTAATGTGCCTGGGGTGCTTTTATCCCTGGCTTCTTGACTTTTAATTGGGTGTGATAAGAATGACTTAATTTGGTGTAATCCACTTTCACAGCACTGAGCATACTTAGGATGTACTGAGGCTTGCTGAGTTATCAGTGCGTACCCCGCCCCAGGAAGGTTAATGAAGTAGGATTACTACTTAAGCTAAGATCTTTATTAAAATTTTGTCCTCTGGCCAGGCGTTGTGGCTCACGCCTATAATCCCAACACTTTGGGAGGGCAAGGTGGAAGGATCACTTGATCCCAGGAATTCAAGACCAGCCTGGGAAACAAAGGGGAGACCCCCGTCTCTACAAAAAATAAAAAATTAGCTAGGCGTGGTGGGACACGCCTGTGGTCTCAGCTACTCAGGAGGCTGAGATGTGAGGATCACTTGAGCCTAGGAGGTTGAGGCTGCAGTAGGTCACACACACACCCCTACCAGGAATTATCAGTCCTTGTTTGGATTTCCACAGCTCCAAAGATTTCCCGACTGTTTTTCAGTGCCCACAGTGCCTAGATCTAGACCTCAAATGAAGATTAACAAATGCCAGCTGGGCATGGTGGCACACCCCTGAAGTCTCAGCTACTCTGGTGGTTGACACAGGAGTGCTTGAAGCCCAGGAGTTTGAGGCTGCAGTGAGCTATGATCGCACCACTGTACTCCAGCCTGCGTGACAGAGCAAGACTTCCGTCTATTTAAAAAAAAAATTAAAACAAAAAAAAAATACCATTTGCCCAGTGAATAGTAATCTAAGGCCCAAGGAAAGACATATTGTAAAATATATTTTACATAATTCAGGCAGTATGAATTCTTAAGCACTGAGTTTACGGGTTTGTGTCTAAAAAAATAGCAAAGCCATTGGCCAGTGGTCCTTGGTTCAGAGAGCAGTGAATTATATTACTCATGTCATCTTTCAGACAGTGTCTGGGGCCACAATATAGCTTTTAACCTTAGTTGCTTTTTCTTTTCTTAGATAAATGTATCTTTGCATTCCCAACCCTCAGAATCCATGGGCACACCTGAATGACGTTAACTCAAAGTAAATTGTCACTGGTGGGCCTGTGAATTGTGTGTAAGCTCAAAAAGCATCACTTGACCTGACTTTCTTTGCTGCCACGTCACTGAATTCTGACATAGAATCTCACTAAAATCCCCACCAGCAAGATTAAGAAGGCCCCCAGGAGCAGAAGCCCTCGCCGCAGCACCAGCTGTGTCCTGGACAACTTAGCACTGTCCTGTGGATGTTCCGGCAAAGGTTCTTCTTGGCGCATCTGCTGATCCAACTGAGTCTCGCCCGTCTTTCCAACATCGTTCATTAAAATTCCTTCATGGTTTTCAGGGCACCCTGGGAGGAAAAAGGACCTTAGCAGCTTAAAAGGTATGTTTTTTTCATTTGTATAAAGGGCTATGTATAAAAGGAATATGTGCTAATAGCTGAGAGAAAGTTAATTCAGGACGCTATTGCTACAGTGAATAAATAAAAGAAATCCTATCCCAGAGTGCCTCTCCACTCACTCCTTCACAAACACCGATGATCCTACCGGGGCTGGCTTGGGTGCTCCAGGGAGCACTCTCCCAGGAGCTAGAGAAATAAGGTAGCCCTCTCCATTAAACTTCACAGGGAAGCCCTCTCCATTAAAATTCACAGGGTTACAGGCATGATGGCTCTTGCCTGTAATCCCAGCAGTTTGGGAGGCTGAGGCAGGCAGATCACCTGAGGTCGGGAGTTAGAGACCAGCCTGACCAATACGGAGAAACCCCGTCTCTACTAAAAATAGAAAATTAGCCGGGCATGGTGGCACATGCCTGTAATCCCAGCTACTCGGGAGGCTGAGGCAGTGAGGCAGGAGAATCACTTGAACCCAGGAGGCGGAGGTTGCAGTGAGCCAAGATGGTGCCATTGCACTCTAGCCTGGGCAATAAGAGCAAAACTCCGTCTCCAAAAAAAAAAAAAAAAAAAAAAAAAGATTCACAGGGGAAATTTTCAAGGAGCCAACACCAATTTAATAAGCATTTCAGAACAAAACAGAAGGAGAAACAACCTAAGAAATAATTCAAGGCTGGGTGTGATGGCTCACGCCTGTAATTCCAACACTTTGGGAGGCCTAGGTGGGAGGATCCCTTGAGCCCAGAAGTTCAAGACTAGCCTGGGCAACATAGTGACACCTCATCTCTACAAACAAAAACTTCGCTGGGCATGATGGCGCATGCCTATAGTCCCAACTACTTGGGAGGCAGAGGTGGGAGGATCACTTGAGCCCAGGAGTTCGAGGCTGCAGTGAGCTATGATTGTAATACTGCAGTCCAGCCTGAGTGACCGAGAGAGACCCAGTGTCCAAAAAAAAAAAGAAAGGAAGAAAGAATACAAGGCTATTCACAGAATGGGAGAAAGATGTGACCGTTCACATCAAAGGGCCTACTAAGTATTGAAGGAGTGCAGGGAATTTCACCCCAAGGTATGGCTCCCTCCTATAATGAGTATTTTAAAATAAAAACTCTTTAGAGATCAACAGGCCTTGAAAGAGACTTTTCCCCCTCCTACGTGAAAGCCAGACAAACCCACCAAGAAGAACGATTGCCAAACCTTTTACAAAATGATGCCAGTCTCTCAGGTTCATTCAACTTCCAAAGAGAACCAGTCTCTCCACCCTGCCCCCAGTCCATTCATTCTGCGAAATATCCATTCATTTTCCCTAGTAATCATTTACTATCCCTCAACAGAAGCACCAAATGCCCCATCTCCTCTCTCCCCTCTGAAAGTTGGTTATATGCGTGTTGGTCCTCACTTCGAGGTTGGGTAATCACTGTGATTCTTCCCTTGTGCATGGTTAAATACATTTGTATGTCTTTTGTCTTACTGATCGGCCTTATTATAAGTTGATTTTTCAGTGAACCATCGGAGGGCAAGGGAAAAGCTTCTCCTTCACCCCAACAGTTTCAAGCAGATAATGACTCACATCTAGACTTAGTGTCAAGACACTTCAGAACAGTCAGAGTAATAGGCCAGGCATGGTGGTTCACACCTGTAATCCTATTACTTGGAGAGGCTAAAGCAGGAGGATTGCTTGAATCCAGAAGTTCAAGACCAACCTGGGCTGCAAAGCAAGACCTGGTCTCTACAAAAATATTAAAGGGTTAGCTGAGCATAGTGGCATGCACCTGTAATCCCAGCTACTCAGAAGGCTAAAATGGGAGGACTGCTTGAGCCCAGGAGTTTGAGACTGCAGTGAGCTATAACTGCACCACTGCACCACTGCACTCCAGCCTGGGTGACAGAAAAAGACCCTATCTCAAAAAAAAAAAAAAAGGAATAATAATAAGAAAATTTCCTAAAATGAAGGCAGATTACATAATGGCAGAAGAATAAGCTTGGCCATCCCACTTCCTAATGAGCATAAGTGGATGAATGTTAGGAATGTAGCAATATCCTCAGAGTTCTGAAAGAAAATCATTTTGGGCCAGGTGCAGTGGCTCACGCCTCTAATCCCAGCACTTTGGGAGGCTGAGACAGGCAGATCGCTTGAGCTCAGGAGGTCAAGGCTGCAGTGAACCATGATCGCACCACTGCACTCCAGCCTGGGTGACAGAAAGAGAAAGAGAGAGGGAGGGAAGGAGGGAGGGAGGGAGGGAGGAAGGGAAGGAAAGGAAGGAAGGAAGATAGGAAGGAAAATAGGAAGGAAGGAAGGAGAGAGAAAAAAAGAAAATCATTTTGAACAGAGTCATATCAGCTCACTCTTAACAAAATGCATTCCCTGGTCAGGCAGTCCTGGGTGCTTCTCAACCCCAACAGGGGTAGTATGAAGTAAGTGCCATTGTTAGGCTGGGCACAGTGGCTCACGCCTGTAATCCCAGCACTCATGCCTCACGCCTGGAATCCCAGCACTCATACCTCTAATCCCAGCACTTTGGGAGGCTGAGCCAGGTGGATCACTTGAGGTCAGGAGTTCAAGAAAAGTCTGGCCAACATGGTGAAACCCGGTTTCTGCTAAAAATACAAACATTAGCCGGGCGTGGTGGCACACGCCTATAATCCCAGCTACTCAGGAGGCTGAGGCAGGAGAATCCCTTAAACCTGGGAGGTAGAGGTTGCAGCGAGAAGCCACTGAACTCCAGCCTGGCAACAGACTGGTCACAAAAACAACAACCAACAGATAAGTGCTATTGTCAGGCAGATTTCACAAATCAGGGAAACTGGTAAGATGGTGGAAAACATCGACCAACCCTTCCCTGAAGATCATTATAGAATCTGAATAAAACAAATTAAATATAATCTTGAAGGCATCAGAATGCAAACAATGTACTGAAGAGCCACCAGGGCAGGACCCAGGGGGCAAAGGAAACTCGGCGGGGCCGCCCAGCCGCTAGGGCTGCCTCGGGTCAGAGTTCATTCAGATCAGATCAGAGGATGCAGGTCAGAGAGAGCTACATCCAGATCACGTGACGGAGGCGCTGATCGGGGCTTTGGGGACTTGGGTACCTACCAAGAATCAGGCTCTGGCAAACCTCTCTGTATTTGAGGTTAGAACCCCAAAGGGCTGCATCCAAGACTTAAGGATGAACCACTCTGGGTGCGATGGCTCACACCTGTAATCTCAGCACTTTGGGGGGCCGAGGAGGGCGGATCACTTGTGGTCAGGAGTTCGAGACCAGCCTGACCAACATGGTGACACCCCATATCCACTAAAAATACAAAAATTAGCCAGGTGTGGTGGCACGTGCCTATAATCGCAGCTACTCAGGAAGCTGAGGCAGGAGAATCGCTTGAATCCGGGAGGCGGAGCTTGCAGTGAGCAGAGATCACGCCACTGCACTCTAGCCTGGGCGACAGAGCAAGACTCCGTCTCAAAAAAAAAAAAAAAAAGCATGAACCAGAAGAAGTAAACCAAGCCTCACACTGGCTGCAGCACACCTTCACGTCGGCCGGATGCACCAGAAAGCTCCATTTCCAAGATTGCCCTAGACTGCTGGTCACCCTCAGTGTCCAAAAGAAGCAAAAGAAAATCCTGGCCGGGTGTGGTGGCTCAAGCCTGTAATCTCAGCACTTTGGGAGGCCGAGACGGGCAGATCACGAGGTCAGGAGATCGAGACCATCCTGGCTAACACTGTGAAACCCCGTCTCTACTAAAAAAAAAATACAAAAAACTAGCCGGGCGAGGTGGCGGGCGCCTGTAGTCCCAGCTCCTCCGGAGGCTGAGGCAGGAGAATGGCGAGAACCCGGGAGGCGGAGCTTGCAGTGAGCTGAGATCCGGCCACTGCACTCCAGCCTGGGCGACAGAGCAAGACTCCATCTCAAAAAAAAAAAAAGAAAAAAGAAAATCCTCTCTGAAGATAAATAGACAACATTCTTTCAGGCTCAAGTTACTTCTATGAACAATTTTCAAATATAAAGTCTGGAACATAATCAAAGATAACCAGTCAGGTGCGGTGGCTCATGCCTGTAATCCCACTGCCTTGGGAGGCCAAGGCAGGAGGATCGCTTGAGCCCAAGATGTAGAGGCTGCAGTGAGCTACCATCGTACCATTGCACACCAGCCTGGGCAAAAGGGTGAGACCCTCTTTCTATTTAAAAAAACTTTTTAAAATTTTAAAATTTTATTTATTTATTTTTTTGAGACGGGTCTCGCTCTGTCACCCAGGCTGGAGTACAGTGGTGCAGTCTCCGCTCACTGCAAGCTCTGCCTCCCGGGTTCACGCCATTCTCCTGCCTCAGCCTCCCGAGTAGCTGGAATTACAGGTGCCCGCCACCTCACCCGGCTAATTTTTTGTATTTTTAGTAGAGACGGGGTTTCACCATGTTAGCCAGGATGGTCTCGATCTCTTGACCTTGTGATCCGCCCGCCTCGGCCTCCCAAAGCGCTGGGATTACAGGCGTGAGCCACTGTGCCCAGCCTAAATTTTTTATTTTATAAAATTAATTTAAAAATAAATTAAAATCAAAGATAACCAGACACACAGCACAGGAGCCTAGACAACATGAATGAAAATTGGCAGAAACAATACAATTGACCATTGACTGCATATCAGACAGTCTATGAAATCAAAGGGTTATTAAATGATAAAGGAGCAAGGATTACTGTGAGTGGGTGGCTAACTGCCTAACGGGCCAGGAATTGGGTTGGGGGGGATTACTCAACTGACTGAAGAAAACCATAACCACATTTGCGTGATGTGCATCACAAGCAAAGGTCCAAGCAAACAACTTGTTTAAAGTCCACAAGTGTCTGCACGATGAACAGCAGGGACCCCATTAAAACAAACAAATGTCAGTTTCCAAGCTATGGTAGAAGCACAGTATCTCCAAGTGTTGGAAATGCCTGGAAGGTGCTTGCAGAAACTAGGGGAGGCACTGGGGAGCTTTCAGTCATCTATAGCAGTCTACTAATGTGTGGAATTAAAGTAAATAAACTTGAAGTCAGTTTACCTTGAATTGCTTGTTACTTTATCATGTGTTTCTGAAACACTATTGCCCTGTTTAAATGAGAGCTCATAGCAGCAAATCTAGCTGTGTCTCACGAACAGCCCCTCCAGTCCCACCTAGACAACCCTGTCCAAGGGCTGAGGGAGTCATATCATACCTGGGTGAAATGGGTCCTGAGGGAGAGCGGAATTCCCACTCCGAGCCACGTCTGCTTTCAAATTGGCGTGTATCTGAGCCTGGAAAATTAAACTCAGTCAGTCCTTCAGGCTTCACGATGGTGTTAATAAGGTATTTTACTCGACCATCTAGTTTAGGAAAAGCCAAGCCATTTTCCTTAATTGGCATGTAGAGCAGAAGCTCCTCTTATTCACAGGTCATCTTTCATAAAGATTGAAATGGGACCAGGCTCAGTGCTCACACCAGTTATCCCAGCACTTTGGGGGGCTGAGGAGGGAGGATTGCTTGAGCCCAGGAATTCAAGGCCAGCCTGCGCAACACAGCAAGACCCCATCTCAACTAAAAAATTAAAAACAAAAAACAAAAAAACCCCAGCCAGGCATGGTGGTGTATGTCTGTATTCCCAACTACTCAGGAGGCTGAGACAGGAGGATCACTTGAGCCCAGGAGGTTAAGACTCCAGCGAGCTGTGATCCTGCCACTACAGTCCAGCCTGGGTGACAGAGTGAGAGCCTGTCTCTTAAGAAAAAGGAAGCAGAAAAGGTTGAAATGGGGTCCATGAGAGGGAAGGTGGCATGGGAACAGTACAGGGTGAGGGAGACAGGGACAAGAGAAGGACCAAGATCATTTGGAACTCTCCCTTCTTTTTATCTCTTTTTTCTTTTTTAAAAATTTTTATTTGTAGAGACAGGGTCTCGCTTCATCACCCAGGCTGGGGTGCAGTGGTACAATCACAGCTCACCGCAGCCTTGAACTCTTGGGCTCAAGTGATCCTCCCACCTCAGCCTCCTGAATAGCTGGGACTACAGGCATAAAGCCACCGTACCTCGACTCATCTCATTTTTCTACCACCTATTTCTAGACCTCACACTGACCCTAGAAAGTTGAAGGGAAGGATGCACACAAGCATCTTAACAAAACATTTGGTAATCATAAAAACGACATCAGGATGACTTTGATGCATCCCACCTTTCTCTCCAGTTCTAATTCTTGTCCTGAAATTGGATTTTCCTGCACAAGGGTGGCAGCCTGGCATGGGAGACAAGGAAGAAAGGAGCCCCCTGTTTTTCTGGGAATGGATAAAGCCAGGGTCATCTGGCCCTTCACATCTGAACTGTCTAGTTAAAACAACAAGAAAAATAGTATTTGTGAGATAAGAAGAAAGAAAATGAGAAAAGAACTTTCCAAAAGAAAAAAGGGAGAGAGCCAGATCAGATCCTGTTTTTCTAGGAGAGGAACCTTTACCAGGGCAGAATGAACATAGTTACCTGCTGACACGCTTTTTTCCAATTTAGCTGAATAATAAAGCCTAGAAAACACACAGCTTGAAAGACTGTACAGATGATGATCCCTGACCACAGACCTAGAAATAGAAATATTTAATAGAAGTTAATTCCATAGAAAACCAGCTGCCCCTGGGGAATATGTTTTGTCTATCTCATTTCTATCAGCCATACTTAATATCTGCTTTCATGGCTGAGGTAGAGCCCACAGTGGGCCAGAGAACTCTACCCTGCTCCTCCTCGGGCTTCCAGAAGGTTCCAGAAGGTGCTGGAAAGACCAGTACTCCCTGAGGCCACCCCCAAAAGGGCCATCTCCTTTGGTTCAGGATTTCAGAACAAATATTCAGAGGATATTTTTGGCCTTACTGATTATGATGCTTGAATATTAAGAAAAATGCCAGTTACAAGGAAATTAAAATTTCCCAGGACCAACTACTTCTGCCCTAGTTTCCTCAAAAAGGGGGACTAACATATATATATAAAAAAAAAAAAAGCAGAAATCACTAGCCGTATAAATTACTAATGTTCTCTGTTCTCTCCCTCAGAGTTCCTGCCAGACCTTGGACCTTAACTTGCTTCTGACACAGACTTTGCTAGAAGCTTCCAGAGCAGGGCTGGGCACCCAGAGATGACTGGAGAACACCAAAGGCAGGCCAGGTGGGAACGGATGGCGGGAAAAGCCCTGTGGATCTCAAGGCACCACATAGGGCACAGAGGGAGACCACAGGTGAGGAGGGTTTTTTGGTCAATAGTGAACTAATGGAAGAACAAAAAGCTTCAACAATAACCAAAAGACAAGGGCCTGACCGTAATAAAAACAGACCTATGCCTCACAACGTGCAGCATCCTGCCCAAGAACCCACCCCCTATCTACAATAAACCCAGGAAGCCAGCCTTCCCTAAATCAGGCTCGCAGGAAGCAAGATTGCCGCCTCTGGTGACAATCCAGGAAGCTAACCAGTAACTTCTGTAACGATTGGCCCCAGATGGCCAGGACTTGATTAGCAACTGACAGCTTCCCTAATTTTGGTCTGCACTTCCAACTTAGAACTAACCAGAGAAAGTAAAATACATCCCCCCTAACCAATCACATGAGGCCCATTTCTAGTCAGCTACCTCCAGCATCCCCCAGATCAACAACCTTCACTCAGGGCACACCTGCAGCCTCCCCTTTTATCCACTGTGACGCTTTCCCACTCCTTTGCCTGCCTTTGAGTCTCTGCCCAAATGCAAGTGGTGGCGGCCAACACCCTTGCTGAGAATACACAGCCTTTGCTGGTCTTGCTTGGTTGGTCCTGGTTGATTTCCACAGCTGTCCAGATCTATGTAAGCGTTAAGGTGGCTAGTCTGGGTTCCTGGTTTATGGATTTGGTACAGGGTCTATAGCTCTGTTTTCTTGGTACCAATCACATTTTCAGGTATGATCAGCCTGCCCTTTTGTTTGTTTGTTTGTTTGTTTGCTTTTTAGAGGCAGGGTCTTGCTCTGCTGCCCAGGCTGGAGAGCAGTGGCATGACCACAGCTCACTGCAGCCTCCAACTCCTGGAGTCAAGTGATCCTCCCGCCTTGGCCTCCCAAAGCACTAGGATTATAGGTATGAGTCACTGTGCCCAGCCTCGCCTGCTCTTAGTATAGGTGGTGCCACCTGCTAGTCCTATACAAAATTAGTAAAAGGAAGCTACTGACTTCCACTTTCAAATCCAGTGTTCTCAGTACATAGAAACTACAAGCTCTCCTGAACCATCTTAAACAGGAAATAACCAGCAACCTCCAGCTATAATCTGAAAGTTATGAATTAGATTTCCAATAACTTTAGCATACATCATTTAAAAGATTTCTATTTGACCCAACCTAGGAGCCCAAAGTAGGATGGTTATTAGAATCTCATGGGCAAGGTCCAGGAATTTACATATTTACAACGTCTCCCAGGGATTCTGAGGGTCACTATGATTCCTGGGGTTGCTTCTGAGAACCTGCAGAATTCTGATGCTCTCCTAGACACCTTGTGTAGGTATTCTGCATACCATACCAGAGGAGATACGATACTCAAAACCAATTCATACCACACTTTCTTCTAATAGGTGGGTGGAGGGATTGACTACAGTCTTCTCACAGAGCCCTCACATCCCCAGGGCCCCTACCATTTCTTTTCAGTGATTCTCAACTTCCTCTTCTACTTTGCACAGTTAGTTATGCTTTTTTTTTTTTTTTTTTTTTTTTTTTTTTTTTTTTTTTTTTTTTTTTTTAGATAAAATCTCACTCTGTTGCCCAGGCTGGAGTGCAGTGGTGCCATCTTGGCTCACTGCAGCCTCCGCTTCCCAGGTTCAAGCAATTCTTGTGCCTCAGCCTCCCAAGTAGCTGGGACTACAGATGCACACCACCACACCTGGCTAATTTTTGTACTTTTAGTAGAGATGGGGTTTCGCCATGTTGCCCAGGTTGGTCTCGAACTCCTAACCTCAAGTAAACCACCCACCTCAGCCTCCCAAAGTGCTGGAATTACAGGCATGAGCCACTGTGCTTGGCCTAGATATATTTTGTTAAATGAATAGGTGAGCCAAGGACAGCACTTGGGATATAGATGGATTTATATTTCAAAGCAGGTTCCTCATGCCTGTAATCCCAGATACTTGGGAGGCAAAAGTGGGAGGATCACTTGAGTCAAGGAGTTTGAGACCAGCCTGGGCAACATAGCAAGACCCCATCTGTAAAAAATGAAACAAGGGAATAAAGTAGATTCCTCTTCTGAAAAAGTTGAACTCATAGAAGTAGAGAGTAGAATGATGGGCCGGGCGCGGTGGCTCAAGCCTGTAATCCCAGCACTTTGGGAGGCCGAGACGGGCGGATCACGAGGTCAGGAGATCAAGACCATCCTGGCTAACACTGTGAAACCCCGTCTCTACTAAAAAATACAAAAAACTAGCCGGGCGAGGTGGCGGGCGCCTGTAGTCCCAGCTACTCAGGAGGCTGAGGCAGGAGAATGGCGTAAACCCGGGAGGCGGAGCTTGCAGTGAGCTGAGATCCAGCCACTGCACTCCAGCCCGGGCGACAGAGCGAGACTCCGTCTCCAAAAAAAAAAAAAAAAAAAAAAAGAGAGTAGAATGATGGTTACCAGGGACTGGTGGCAAGGAGGGGAGGGTGTGGGAATGGGGAGTTGTTAAGGTACAAAGTTTCTGATAGACAGGAAGAATAAGTTTTGAGATCAATTGCACACCAAGGTGACTAGTCAATGTACTGCACATTTCAAATTAACTAGGTAAATTTCAAATGTCTCGCCATAAAAAAAGTGGTGATAAGTATGTTAATTAGCTTGATCTAATTGTTCCACATTCTATACATATATCAGAATACCACACTGTACCCCATAAATGCAAACAATTATAATTTATCAATTTAAAACTTAAAAGATATAAAAAAGAGAATTTAAAGTATTTCCTTAATACTTTATACTGATTGCATGTTGCAATAATATTTTAGATATATTGTGTTACATAAAATATATTACTTTAAAAATAAAAATAAATTAAGATTCCTATAATATTTGTATTAGCCAGGCAATGGCAAATCCAAAACATGAATCATACAAGAAACTCAGCTAAATAATGTTCTGCACTATCATGCAAGTCCAGTGAACTTTGCATTGGCAATTCTATTCTTTGAACAACTCCTGTATTTTTAATTAAAATATTATTGAACTTGAGAAAAATGTGCCACATAAAGGAACATACTGAACTGGAAGTTCCCTGTAGCTATCAGTTGACTTCTCACCACCTCTGAGCCTGCCAAGTACAGATGGATCAAAACAAGCCTCGCTTTAAGTCGGTTACTACTCATCCCAAAGATAAATGTCCAGGTTTTCATATCATCATTTATTAACTGCCAATGTATTCCAAATTATTATTTTAGAAATCAAAGCTGGGCAGTCATTTATTTCTGTACTTTTTAAAAAGATTAGCTCTGGTAATTTCAGATGCTGTGGATTAGGTTTTTTCTTCCAAATGTGGGAAGGTGCTGAAGTCCACCCTCTTCCTTCTGTGCTGTTCACACCGACCACGTGCATGGCCTTGTGAGGAGACCCACAGGCACAGAGCTAAGGCTGTGCAAGGAGGGAGGTGGAGGCTGCGGAGCGCAATGAGTGTGATGAGAAGGGCAATGGCCACCTGTTGCCCTCCAAGGATCCAGCCACGCTGCTTGGTGAATGTACAGGGTGCTGCTCTAGGATGCACAGTGCCACCGTGAGTGCTGACCCTGCGGCACCCCACGCACGCAGGACAGACCGCCTACGATGGCCTCAGCCCTGCAGAGTCACCCACAGGTGATCACACGCTGTCTCTAAAGAACAGCATGGAACATGCAAAAGGAAAGCTTCCGAATGCTTCTTCAGCGGTTCCTACTGTCGCCTCCTCTAGAGAAGTGAGGGCTGGATGATTCAGGATAGGAGGTGAGTAGAAAGGGCATCTCTGCTCAAGTGTGTCAGCATGGAAGATTGCCCGCAGGGGTGCGAGGGGCAGGACAATGTAGCCTTGGGGTCCTGGCTAGAGCTGGAGACCACCTCCTGAACGCCCTCTACGCTCTCTAACAAGACACAGAATGGAAGTCGGTGAGTTCCTGAGTTTCAGCGGTGAGCCTCAGTCAAAGGCCTGTGTGCTCCGACAGACATTTCCTGGACTGGTGAGCAGCTAAGCCCTGCCTGCAGAGGTTAGAGCTTACCCATCACTCCAAGTTTGGTTGCGAACATCAGTGTGATCCCGATGGGGAGGCCAACCATGTAGTACCCAACGGTATTCACAATGGCTCCAACCTTCTGATTTCCACTCCCCCTCAGAACGCCACCGCTCGTGCACTGCAGGCAGAGAGCATTCCATCAGTCGGCGCTCCTCAAACACTCCCATCTCGTGAGCACTTCATTTCTGTGGGACTCTGACGCTAAAACCCATAAGGTGACAGTATCCTTCTAAACAAAATGTGGTAACAATATTCAATCTTCCTACCTACGCTGACCTGTCCTCTCAGCTGAAATTTACCACCATCAGAAGAAATCCATAGATCACAACAGGGATTAGGGAACTACTACATAATACTTACAGCAAGAGCTTCAAAGAGGTGGGAAACAGCATAAATTGGAACCACCTGAGCCACCAGATTAATGATGTCTCTGTTAGGAAAAAGAAAGCACGTGGTGATTAGGAGGACAAAGTGGAGAAAGAAGTATATAGCTTTCTGGCTGGGCGCAGTGGCTCATGCCTGTAATCTCAGCACTTTGGGAGACTGAGGCGGGAGGATCACCTGAGGTCAGGAGTTTGAGACCAGCCTGGCCAACATGGCGAAACCCCGTATCTACTAAAAATATAAAATTAGCCAGGCCTGGTGGCAGGTACCTGTAATCCCAGCTACTCAGGAGGCTGAGGCAGGAGAATCACTTGAACCCAGGAGGCGGAGGTTGCAGTGAGCTGAGATTGCACCACTGCACTTCAGCCTGGATGACAGAGTGAGACTGTCTCAAAAAAAAAAAAAAGGATATAGCTTTCTGCATATTACAAACATGCACATGCATTGAGGCCAGCAGCCTAGTCAGGGACAGTTCTCCTGTTGCTGGGCCCATAGAAGAAACTAACTGCATGTTTTATCTCATGACTTTTAGAAAAGAATATGCAGCACCACATCCTTGTCTTCAGGAGATATGTTCCAAGACCCCCAGTGGATGCCTGAAATCACAGAGAGGACTGAACCCTAAATACATTGTTTTCCTTATACACACACACCTATGATAATGTTGATTTGTAAATTGGGCACAGAAAGAGAGTAACAACAGTAATAATAAAGTAGGCCATAACCATATGCCGGCATCACTACTTTTGTGCTTTGGGGCTGTTGCTAGCACTGTGATACCGAAACCGTCCATCTGAAATAACTAGCAGGTGGAAAGCACACACAGTGTGGAGACGTTGGACAAAGGGATGATTTCATGTTCCAGGTGGGATGTGAGATTTCCTCCTAATACGCATAACAGCATGCAATTGAAAACTTATGAATTGTTTATTTCTGGAATTTTCCACTTAAGATTTTCAGGGGCCAGTCATGGTGGCTCACGCCTGTAATACCAGCACTTTGGGAGGCCGAGGCGGGTGGATCACAAGGTCAGGAGATCGAGACCACCCTGACTAACACAGTGAAACCCCGTCTGTACCAAAAATATAAAAATTAGCCAGCTGTGGTGGTGGGCACCTGTAGTCCCAGCTACTTGGGAGGCTGAGGCAGGAGAATGGCATGAACCTGGGAGGCGGAGCTTGCAGTGAGCCGAGATCACGCCACTGCACTCCAGCCTGGGCGACAGAGTGAGACTCCGTCTCAAAACAAAAAAAAAAAAAGATTTTCAGACCAAAATTGACTGCAGGTGACTAAACCTTGGAGAGCAAAACCGAGGATAAAGAGGGGCTACTGCATAGTCCATGTGGTCAGTATAGACAAATCAAGTGATTTGATGACACCCCTCCCCGGTTCCCCACCAGCTGAAAAAAAGTTTGGGCACAGTAGCACGCATCTATCATCCCAGCAAGTTTGGATGCTATGATCATCCCTCTTTTAAGATGATGCCACAGGCCAAGTCTGACTGTGTCTCTTAGTAAACCTGAGTGAAGCGCTACAGAGTAAAAATTAAGTTCCCTCTACGGAACAAAGGTTGGTAAAGGCCATAGATATATTCTGTAGAATTATCCCTGGTTCCTAGAAATGCCACCCCTAAAGCTAGAGACTTGGATTCTAACCCCTACACATGAAGGGAGATGAGAAAAATGCTGCCCTGACCTGCGGAAGCAAGAAATCCACAACACCCTTGGAGTGAGTTTGGTCACTCCAATCTAGAACCTAGAAGACTGTCTGCCAGTAAATACTTGTTTAATTACTAAATGAGAAATCCAGCACTGGGCTGGGCACGGTGGCTCACGCCTGTAATCCCAGCACTTCAGGAGGTCAAGGTGAGCAGATCACCCGAGGTCAGGAGTTCGAGACCAGCCTGACCAACATGGAGAAATCCCGTCTCTACTAAAAATACAAAATTAGCGGGTGTGCATGCCTGTAATCCCAGCTACTCGGGAGGCTGAGGCAGGAGAATCGCTTGAAACCAGGAGGCAGAGACTGCGGTGAGCCAAGATCGCACCATTGCACTCCAGCCTGGGCAACAAGAGCGAAACTCCGTCTCAAAAATAAAAAAAGAAATCCAGCACTGAACAAGAGGCTCACTTCTTCCTCACCAAAAAGGACAGAAATATAATTATTTTATTCAAATTTTATTTTCTGAATAGGTAACATGCACGTGGTCAAAAAATGGTACAATATGAACAAGATAGTAAGCAAAGTCTTACTGCAATGCCCTTCCAGTTTGCCCCAGTACCAGTACCAGCCCTGCCTCCTCCAGGTAACAATTATTTATTTATTTTTTTTTTTTGAGACGGAGTCTGGCTCTGTCGCCCAGACTGGAGTGCAGTGGCGGGATCTCAGCTCACTGCAAGCTCCACCTCCTGGGTTTATGCCATTCTCCTGCCTCAGCCTCCCGAGTAGCTGGGACTACAGGCGCCTGCCACCTCGCCCGGCTAGATTTTGTATTTTTTAGTAGAGACGGGGTTTCACCGTGTTAGCCAGGATGGTCTCGATCTCCTGACCTTGTGATGCGCCCGTCTCGGCCTCCCAAAGTGCTGGGACTACAGGCTTGAGCCACCGCGCACGGCCCAAGTAACAGTTCTTAGCACGTTCCATGTTTTCTAGTGTCTATGAAAATATAAGCAAATACAAATGTATATTCTTAATTTTCCTTTCTATATTCTATCATTTCACATGCAGCATTCTCTATATGATGTTCTGCACCTTGCTTTTCCACCTGAGATATTATATTCACTTTTTTTTTGAGACAGGGTCTCACTGTCACCCAGGCTGGAATGGAGCAGTACAAGCATGGCTCACTGCAGCCTCAACCTCTCAGGCTCAAGTGATCCTCCCACCTCAGCCTCTTGAGTAGCTAGGACTACAGGTGCACACCACCATGCCCAGCTACATTGTATTTGTTGTAGAGATGGCGTTTCACCATGTTGTCCAGGCTGGTCTCGAACTCCTGGGCTCAAGTGATCCTTTTGCCTCAGTCTCCCAAAGTGTTGGGATTACAGGCATGAGCCACTGCACCTGGCCTATANTTAGCCAGGATGGTCTCGATCTCCTGACCTTGTGATGCGCCCGTCTCGGCCTCCCAAAGTGCTGGGACTACAGGCTTGAGCCACCGCGCACGGCCCAAGTAACAGTTCTTAGCACGTTCCATGTTTTTCTAGTGTCTATGAAAATATAAGCAAATACAAATGTATATTCTTAATTTTCCTTTCTATATTCTATCATTTCACATGCAGCATTCTCTATATGATGTTCTGCACCTTGCTTTTTCCACCTGAGATATTATATTCACTTTTTTTTTGAGACAGGGTCTCACTGTCACCCAGGCTGGAATGGAGCAGTACAAGCATGGCTCACTGCAGCCTCAACCTCTCAGGCTCAAGTGATCCTCCCACCTCAGCCTCTTGAGTAGCTAGGACTACAGGTGCACACCACCATGCCCAGCTACATTGTATTTGTTGTAGAGATGGCGTTTCACCATGTTGTCCAGGCTGGTCTCGAACTCCTGGGCTCAAGTGATCCTTTTGCCTCAGTCTCCCAAAGTGTTGGGATTACAGGCATGAGCCACTGCACCTGGCCTATATTCACTTTTTTTTTTTTTTTTTTTTTTTGAGACGGAGTCTCGCTCTGTCACCCAGACTGGAGTGCAGTGGCCAGATCTCAGCTCACTGCAAGCTCCGCCTCCCGGGTTCACACCATTCTCCTGCCTCAGCCTCCCGAGTAGCTGGGACTACAGGCGCCCGCCACCTCGCCCGGCTAGTTTTTTGTATTTTAGTAGAGATGGGGTTTCACCGTGTTAGCCAGGATGGTCTCGATCTCCTGACCTCGTGATCCGCCCGTCTCGGCCTCCCAAAGTGCTGGGATTACAGGCTTGAGCCACCGCGCCCGGCCCTATATTCACTTTTATATTTCACCAAAATATATTCTTTTCAATGTGCTGCTAAATTCTGTCTAACAATATTTTTATTTTGGATTTTTAGATTGGTATTAATACATAAGAATGATCTGTGATTTTCTTTTTTATGTGCAAACTTTGGCAGATTTTGGCACCAATGTTATATTTGCATCATAAACAGAATGCGAAGTTTTCCTTTTCCTGTGCTCTGGGAAATTTTCTGTTTGATCTGTGTTTGCAATTCCCTATGTTTTGAAGATTTTATAAAATCATCCTTTGGAACCTTCTGGCATTGTGCTTTTTGACATTTTAAAATAGCTTTCTCTTATTTCTTACCAGGAAATCAGTTTATTTAGACCTTCTGTCTTTTCTAGGGTACATCCTGATCAATTATTTCCCTAGATAATTATCTGTTTATTCCGGGTTTTAGATTTCCTTGGAAAAAGTCGTGCAAAGTAGTCTCTTAGGATTTTAAAAAACAATTGTGGTCAGTAGTAACGTCCTCCTTTCTTTGTTAGAGGTGTCGTTTCCCGCCCCCTGTGATTAAGTTAGGTAGAGGTTGAGCTCTTTCACCGATTGTACCAGGTTGGGTCGGATCCTGGTCACCTTACAAGTAATTTGATTGTTGAGTTTCTGATGTTTCCTTGTCTTGTCAGTTCTATAGTTTGTGGGCCTCTTGTTTTTCATTCTTTTACTGCGCTCTATGGTTTCCCAAGTGGACAGATTCAGAGTTCAGTGTCTACCATATTCCTTCTGAAACCATCCGTCTATCCTGGTCCTCATAAAGGTCATCCTGATTCCCTTTGTGAAAAAAGTCAACTACTTACCATCACCTTCCCCATTCATTCTGAGTGAGGGAGCTATAAACATCTTTCTATTTGTTTGTTTGTTTGAGACAGAGTCTCACTCTGTTGCCCAGGCTGGAGTGCAGTGGTGCAATCTCAGCTCACTGCACCCTCCGTCTCCTAGGTTCAAATGATTCTCCTGCCTCCGCCTCCTGAGTAGCTGGGATTGCAGATGTGCCTCACCACACCTGGCTAATTTTTTTTTTTTTTTGTATTTTTAGTAGAGACAGGGTTTCCCCATGTTGACCAGCTGGTCTTGAACTCCTGAACTCAGGCAATCCATCTGCCTCAGCCTCCCAAAGTGTTGGGATTACAGGAGTGAGCCACCGTGCCTGGCCTAAACATCTTATTTCCCCGTAACAAAATAGCTGAAGCTGAAAAATGAAAACCAACGATCTGAAGTCAAAAGTCAAATGTGTGAAGAATAAACCATGAAATTAGTTCTGTCCACTCCACCAGCTTTCTGAATCCAGGAAGGCAAAGTCCATTTGCATCTTGTAACTGCTGACAACGGTGTCCCAAATAAGAAGTATCACCATAAAGTTTCTATATAGTCTGAATGTACACACTAGCATCACCGATAAAGGAAACAAATTCTGCAGAGCAGAGGGGACTTATCCAAGAATTCTTCAGTAATCAATCTGAGTATGTGACTTTTGAGACAGCTCACTGGTGAGATTTTAACTTCAATTCAGTTTGACAAACATATTATGCAACTACTACAAACCGGGCAGTTTGGCTGATACTAAGAAACCAAGAGGATTCTTACCATTGGAAACAAAATAATTAACTGAAAATGTAATGCATCGTACTAAAAAGGGCTTTCCACTTTTAAAATACATGACCAGCAGAAGCATCAAATCATCACCAATGGCCATTAAGTTGGCATTGTAGATTATAAATCAGTTCCTACATCTAATATGTTCTTCCCAAGTAACATCAGTGGAGCCTCTGATCTTGCAAATGATTCAGACATCCCTGCTGCAACAACCACAGGCGGCCCCTCTATGATAGCATCTATCCAACTTAACCATTTCTTTTTTAAATTTTTGAGATGGAGTCTCACTCTTGTCACCTAGGCTGGAGTGCAGTGGCGTGATCTCGGCTTACTGCAACCTCCGCCTCCTGGGTTCCAGTGATTCTCCTGCCTCAGCCTCCCGAGTAGCTGGGATTACAGGCGCGTGCCACCATGCACAGCTAATTTTTGTATTTTTAGCAGAGATGGGGGTTTCACCATGTTGCCCGGGCTAGTCTCGAACTCCTGACCTCAGGTGATCTGCCCACTTTGACCTTCCAAAGTGCAAGGATTACAGGCGTGAACCACTGTGCCTGGCCTCTTTTTAAAAAACATTCCTAGTTTTAAAAACTTTCTGCTGGCACCTTGCTCTTGGAGGAACCATTTCTTTCTTTTCTTTTTTTTTTTTTTTTTGAGACAGAGTCTTGCTCTGTTGCCCAGGCTGGAGTGCAGTGGCACAATCTCGGCTCACTGCAACCTCTGCCTCCTGGGCTCAAGCGATTCTCCAGCCTCAGCCTCCGAAGTAGCTGGGATTATAGGTGTGTGCCACCACACCCGGCTAATTTTTGTATTTTTAGTAGAGATGGGGTTTCGCCATGTTGGCCAGGCTGGCCTCGAACTCCTGACCTTAGGTGATCCCAAAGTGCTAGGATGACAGGTGTGAGTGGGATGTTTCTTTTTACTGATAATGATTTCAAACAGCAATGTTTCTGAACAGCCTGATTTTAGAGAACAACATTTCTCAATGAACCATTTCTTTATCACAGATTTCACATTTCAAGAAAATCCTAGCACTCACCGGTCGGTAGTGAAAATGTACCCCACATGATCCTTACAGCTTAACAGCAGGACACTGAAGGCTACAGCAAAGAGCACTGAAGGCAAAAACGGCAGAAGAAACAACACGGTGAGCAAGAAGATCCACAGGAAGTGGGGGAGCCTGGGCTTTGCATGGAGCGACTGCAGCAAGAGCCTCGGGTAAAGGGGTCTCAGCACCTGTGATTAGTAGGGAAACGGTGGAGGACTTCCGTGCCTGCTCCATGTCTCCAGCACCCAGAGCGTTTCCTACCCGGACACTGGCAGCCACGCTGAAGCCTGCAGGGACCTAAAATGAAAAGGAAACCTGCAACAACGAATCTGCAGAGTGAGAACACGTGCACAGAAGCAGCCTCAAGTCTCACACCTGGTGGGAAAACTTGCTCCTAAAAGTTTTGAAAAGACTGATTTGCAACATCCCCTTTGTCTAGCTGGGAGCTCCCACGCTACTGTGGAAACCGAACCCCAGGTTAGGATGCTTAGCACAAACTGGGCTTTGCTGCAGAGCTTCCAACCTCTACAACATGAGGGTGCTGCACAACCATGTTCCTCCTCTGAGTGTGGGAGATGGACTGACTCACCGGGAGCCCAGGTTTGTGGGGGGTTTTTTTGTTTTTTTTTTGTTGTTGTTGTTGTTGTTTGTTTGTTTTTTAATAGGGACAGAGGCCAGGCGTGGTGGCTCATGCCTGTAATCCCAGCATTTTGGGTGGCCGAGGCGGACGGATCACTTGCGGTCAGGAGTTTGAGACCAGCCTGGCCAACAAGGTGAAACCCTGTCTCTACTAAAAATACAAAACTTAGCTGGGCGTGGTGGCGCACGCCTGTAATCCCAGCTACTCAGCAGGCTGAGGCAGGAGAATCGCTTGAACCCGGGAGGCGGAGGTTGCAGTGAGCCGCGATAGTGCCACTACACTCCAGCCTGGGCGACAGAGTGAAACTCCATCTCTAAATAAATAAAATAAAATAGGGACGGGGTCTCATTGTGTCCCTCAGGCTGGAGTGCAGTGGCACAGTCATAGCTCACTACAGCCTCGACCTCCTAGGCTCAAACGATCCTGCAACCTCAACCTCTCAAGTAGCTGGGATGACAGGCATGCGCTACCACACAGGGCACAGTGTCTATTCTGAAAGACTATCAAGGGATCCAGTTTACAAGACAGGAGTGGCACTAAAGGAACTGCAGGGAAGAAACCCTGCATTGTGGTTAGGGATCACAATTCTGAAGCCAGATGGCTATGGCTTGGGTTCAAATCCCAGCACAGCCACTTTTATCAGCTGCATCACCCTGAGCAAGTTACTTACCCTCTCTAAACCTCTAGAGTTTTGTTTTATCTGTAAAAGGAGTTGAATCAGCCGGGCGCGATTACGGGCTCACGCCTGTAATCCCAGTACTTTGGGAGGCTGAGGTGGGTGGATCACGAGGTCAGGAGATCGAGACCATCCTGGCTAACATGGTGAAACCCCGTCTCTACTAAAAAATACAAAAAAATTAGCTGGGCGAGGTGGTGGGCGCCTGTAGTCCCAGCTACTCGGGAGGCTGAGGCAGGAGAATGGCGTGAACCCAGGAGGTGGAGCTTGCAGTGAGCCGAGATCGCACCACTGCACTCCAGCCTGGGTGACAGAGCAAGACTCCATCTCAAAAAAAAAAATAAAAATAAAAAAGGAGTTTAATCATAGAACCTATCTCATTGGGCTATTGTGGGAACTTAATGAGTCCATACATGCCTAACTGCTTAGAAGCAGCATGTAGGAATTGCTCAATAAAGATTTACCATTACTATTATTTATATATAAAGTTACCACTTGAAAAATTAATATTAATAAGGAAAAAGGAGTCATCACTTGTTGAAACATGAACATTGCCTTAAGATCAGGATGACTAAGGACCAGCTTAAAGAAAATCTGATACACAGATTGAGGAATAAAAAATAATAGAAGACTGAGTCTCTGCCTATAAATTCATAAGTAGGGACAAACAGAGATCACCTGACAAATTATTTATTCATTACAAAGGGAAAGGCAGTAACTTGACAGGAGAAACCTGTCACCTTAACCAAGCAATCAAAGTTAATACTGGCAGGGTGCAATGTCTGTGCCTGTAATCCCAGCACTTTGGAAGGCCAAGGTGGAAGGATTGCTTGAGCCCAGGAGTTTGAGACGAGCCTATGCAACATAACAAGACCAAATTGTTTTAAAAAATTAGCTGGGAGTGGTGGTGCATGCCTGTAGTCCCAGCTACTCAGGAGGCTGAAGTGGGAAGATTGCTTGAGCCCAGGAGGTCGGACTGTAGTAAGCCAAGATCAGGCCACTGTCACCAGCCTGAGTGACAGAGCAAGATGCTGTCTCAAAGAGAAAAAAAACCACCGCCACCAAGTAAAAAGGTAGTATCACCAACACTGAGACAGATCAACATTATGTGTCTCCTGATACGGTGCACTAAGGAGGACACAGCATCACTTCTCTAGCTTTCCTGCCCAAAACGGACAATCTAAATTTATTTATAAGGAAACATCAGCTGCACCACACTGAGTGAACTTCTACAGATAATGGCCTATGTTCTTCAAAAATGCCAAGGTCAAGAAAGACAACGGAACAATGAAGATCTGTTCCAGATTAAAGGACACTAAAGATGCTAGGGGAAAATTAGTGATAAGGCACATTACCAGAACAATTGGTATTGTTTTGAATTGACTGTATTGATATTTTATTTGAACATGGACTATGTAGATAGACCAGACAGAATAAATGTGGCAAAACTGGTGAACCTGAGGAAAGCACATACATCTTTCTTTTGATTGAGAAGAAATATAAGTGTAAATTCTTACAAGCCTATTGGAAAGCATATGAAAACATATTCAAAAGATGTAAAATCGTGCCTTGGTTTCTCTTTTACGAATCTTAAAGAAATAATCAGACAAGTGTATGAAGATATTTGTCCTAGGATGTTCCTTGAAGCGTTGTTAATATTGAAACATTTGAAATAAACTGTTCAACCATAGGAAATCAATTTTAAAAGTATATCACATATAGTGGAATCCTATATACCATTAAGCATTTTGACTTAGATATAGTTAATGAATTTTACTCAAACATAAAATGTAAATAAAATACTAAAAGTGAAGTAAAAAATCCATGTTAAAAAAACTCTGCCAAGGATAGAAAAACAAAAAACAAAAAAACATAGGTCTGCAAGAGAATAATTCTTAAAGAAAACAGGAAATGTGTACTCTATGTAGTTTTAAAACATAACCAGTATGTTTATGTTTATACTGCAAAATCTAAGTATCAATACTGCAAAAAATGCCAAGCATATCTGCTGACTTGAGTTTCTCCCCACATCACAAACTCCCTTTCTGTTTTTTAATTTTATATTTCTAAAATGGTACTTGCTTCCTTCAGAATCTCCAGCTGATGTTTTCAGGAAAATAAAGTCAAAGAAACCCTCCTAACGACTGGTGTTCTCTATGATCAAAATTTCCTCCCCTTTAAGGCTGAATAATACTCCACAGTATGTGAAGAACCCATTTTGTTTACCCGCGGACATATAGGTTGCTTCCACCTTTTGTCTACTGTCAATAATGCTCCTGTGAACACAGTTAACAAACACCCCTTTAAGTCGGGTGCGGTGGCTCACGCCTGTAATCCCAACACTTTGGGAGGCCGAGGCGTGTGGATCGCCTGAGGTCACAAGTTCAAGACCAGCCTGACCAACACGGTGAACCCTGTCTCTACTAAAAATACAAAAGTAGCTGGGCGTGGTGGCAGGCACCTGTAATCTCAGCTACTTGGGAGGCTGAGGCAGAAGAAATGCTTGAACCCAGGAGGTGGAGGTTGCAGTGAGCCGAAATCACACCACTGCACTCCAGCCAAGGCAACAAGAGTGGGACTCCGTCTCAAAAAAAAAAAAAAAAAAAAATTCCCTTTAAGACCCTGCTTTCAGTTGTTTTGGGGATCTACCTAGGAGTAGCCACACTGTGTTTTCAGAGGCTTCAGAACCAGGCAGGAGCGGGCACAGTGACACAGGCAGCTTGATGTTTATGGCCATACACCCAGCCTCATCCCTCTGCTATGCCACCCACCTGGCTGCTCAAGGTATTTGTGTTGTGACAACTGAAAAAGATTCTAAAAGTATGGAAACAAAATCAAATCTTTCAAGGGAAGATTCAGCTGGGAGCTGCGTTAGGAGACGGAGAACCAGCAGATCACGTGCAGTTTCTCTCCAGCCCCTCTTCAGTTCCCAGGGAAGATCCAGCTGTAGCAGAGGTACGCTCCCAGGCTCAAGGATGGGATTTGACTTTTGTTCATCGTTTCACAAATGATTCATGTACAAACGCCTATGCTCATCCATGGACTCTTTCAGATACCGAGCAAGGAAAACGCCTGGCACCTCCCCACAACTCCCCTGCTTACCATGTACACAACGATGGCCAGTTCATACACGATGGACTGAGCGCCCAGCTCCACCATGCCAAGGATGCCTGGTGAAAAGAGACAGCTGTCGCCTTGCACCCAGACAGGGCCCCCGGGTTCCCACCAGTCCCCGTCATCCATCCTCATACAGACCGCTGAGAAAGCTCCCGACCTCATAGGCCCACCACTCCATGCATAGCATGAGCATGCTGGGGACGGCCAGGCGGAGGAAGGAGGCCCAGTCCTGCAGGCACTCGAGGGACCAACCTGTGGGCGGGACACACACATTTCCAGGACATCTGGCCATCGGGCTGGAATTCAACCCGACACAAAACCCACGTCCCAGTTGGAAGACAAAAGGTCAGTCATTACCTCCCCATGTAGCTTGATGCAGTTTTTTCCCAAGGATGTAGAAAAAGAGGAGTAGAGCCAGGGTGTACTGGGAAATCAAATTTGCCACTGCAGAGCCTCTGGAAAGAACAGTCCCAGTGAGAGGGAGGCACCTTCCTGCGCCTCTCCCTGCCCCACTCGGTGAGGAGGGGAGACTCATCCCTTCCCGTGCCGTCCTCAGCAGACCAAGGTCTTCTTCCCAGAGCAGCCTCACCCTCCAGCCCTGACAGTGCTTTCCACAGTGTGCAAGAAAGAGACCACGTGTGAACACAAGAACCAGCTAAAGAGCCCACTGTTCTCCCTCCTGGAAAAACCACATGCAAGTCATCCCTTCTCCCTGTCCCAAGAGTACATTGGACTCACATCACCCCAAGATGCAGCTGATGGAGAAACAGATAGTTGGCGAGGGCATTGACAAGGTTGGCTGCAACTCCAGTTACGATCTGGGGCAGTAGAATTCCCTAGAACAAGGACACCGCATATGCCATCCTTGAGATCCACAGAATAGGACTGCCTTTCTGCTACCCAAGCACACAGGCTCCAGCTGGCCTGCTCAGTGGGTGTCACAGGCAGAGCAGGGGGGCTTAACTGGGGAGGCCACGTCCTTGTTGCTCCTGTCTTTCCACTCTCCCATCCCTTTCTCTTCCTTCTCTCTTTGAGGTATAAAGTGCGGAGTTCTGGCCACAGAGAGACACAGGCAAGATACGTTCAGCAGCAGAGAAGGAAGAAGATAAGTGGCTTATTTCCAACATTGCAAGGACTGGCAGGGGCTAAATGGGTCAGCAAGCCATCTTTGACACCGGACGATAGGAGAAAATGAGAATACTTTCTTGACCAAAATAGAAATTCAAAAAATTGACCTAAGGTCTTGAAGAAACTAGAGTTCTTTTCTAGAATATGGAAGGGATTCCAACATATCTAACTGTCAAAAGTACAGGACCGGAGAAACATCCAGACTATTTGGTGTGTCAAAGTAAGACAGGGCGTGAAAGTAAAACTACATCAGACCAAGGAAGTAAAACTCTGTTCTGCTCTGCATCCGGCTAGAATAGCAGACGTAGATAAAGTCAGTGCAAACGTAAGAGGAAACCTTTCTCCCAAGGTCACGCTGTCCCCATAAAGTGTCATTACTCCCCTAGTAGAATGACGAGTGCTTTCTGACTCATTTAGAAACTTTGTTCTCTAAAATCACACTGTTCGGAAACACTGCTGTTTGAAATCATATCAGTAAAAAGAAAACACCCCACTCTTGCCTGGAGGCTCAAAATCACTTTAACACAAAAAAGTAAGTCTCAATTTGAACCCAGGCACAGGGCTTCGTGGGAGCTCCTGGATGTGGCATTCTACGTCTGTCCACCCTCAACATCCTTCTTAGCCTTGAGTTTCCAAAGGAGGAGCACCGGGTCCACGTCACAGCCCAGACCTGGTGTTGGGCCCCTCACTCACAGATCTGCTCGGTGCCTATCAAACCGTGGTTTCGATATGTTTAATAATGTCACCTGAGCCCCACCCTTCTTCAAACCTTTATAGTAACTTTTCTTCTTTTGGTGAGGCATCCCCCGGCCCCTTTAGTCTCTCTCATTGCCACAGGTTGATAAATCGAACTGCAAACCCACTGGCCTGCAGGCCTGTCTCTGGTGGTCTCAGGCTGACGGGGCCAGGACAATGGTCTTGGCCGATGACTTGTGTAGGCCACATATTTATGGGGAGGCCCTGGTTAGTTTTTAGCAAGGGAATTAGTGATCAGATTTACTTTTCAGGCAGACGGCAGTGGATGGAGACAGGTTAAGGTCTTCTGAAATGACACAGAGGACAAATGACAAGAAATGAATTCAGGGCTGGGCGTGGTGGGTCACGCCTGTAATCCCAGCACTTTGGGAGGCCAAGGTGGGTGGATCACCTGAGGTCAGGAGTTTGAGACCAGCCTGGCCAACATGGTGAAACCCCGTCTCTACTAAAAATACAAATACTAGCTGGGCACGGTGGCACATGCCTGTAGTCCCAGCTACTTGGGAGGCTGAGGCAGGAGAATCACTTGAACCTGGAAGGTGGAGGTTGCAGTGAGCTGAGATCACATCACTGCATTCCAGCCTGGGCAACAAAGTGAGACTCTGCCTTAAAAAAGAAAAAAGAAAAGAAAAGAAAGAAATGAATTCAGGTGGTGGCCCTGAGAATTGGGAGGAGCAGGCAGAAGCTAAAGGACCAGGTGACTGACCAGATGTGGGAGGGAAGGAAAGATGGAGTCGAGGATGTGACAAGGACAAAAAGGACAGGTTACTGGGAGTGAAAATGGGGAGGCCACGCAATTCCACCCATTGCGATGGAATGCAAGAAGGCAGAGGAGCAGGCTCGTGGGAGGACGAGAGGAGCTGGCCAAGCCTGCAATACGCATACGTCTCCATGCCCAGTGGAGTGACCTTCTCCTCTAAGGCCCTCTTGACTCTCCTACTTGAAAGTCTGTCTTCCCCTGGTACCATCTGGCTCTCTTCACACCCTCCGCCCTCTCCGAGAGCATTCACTTTCTCCAAACTCCCAGCTGCTTCTCTTTGGTGCTACGCTCAGCTAAAGGTCGCCCTGTCTTCCTAGGGAAGGGCCCAGGGCAGAAACTCCTTCCACCCTGGGGGCCCGACAGCCCCTGCCATTTCTATAGAACCCACCCATCATCCCATCTCCCACTGCTCCCACAACGCAAACCCTTCATCACAGACCTTCACCATCATTTGTTTGGATCATGTCCATAACTCTCACCTCTTCCTCTCCCAATTAGTTAATTTCCCAAAACTAAATGCCCCAGCAGAGAACACAAAGCCTGACCTTGGGCCAGCCCGCCTCTCGATGCCATCATCTCACTGCGTCCCCTCCCAGCACAGTGGCCTAACGAGACTCTGCGGGCCCCAGCCCCTAGAAACAGGCATCCCCTCTGTCTGGGATGCCCTGCCTTCCTTCCTGACCTTGGAAACCCCACATGTCCTCTGTAACCAAATTCAAAGCTCCCAATCCCTCTCAGCTCGTGGCTCCTACTTCCAGGCCTTTCCCTGTGCCCCAGAGAACAGGAGAGAAGACTTTCACACTCACTGTCCTCAGTAGGTCACATCAGACCCTGAGGTTAGGGCCACCGCAGTTGTTGGGGGACTGAGTCCGGGAGAAGGCATTGCAGCGTGCTAAGGTATCCATGCTGCCTTAGCAAGGGTCTAGATCAAAAGGAGACAGCCCAGAGCCGGATGAGATGTGTGAGTTTCCTTCTCTAGTCTACGCCTATTTCTGAGATGTCATTCTAAATACTAATAGGGATTCTAAATATTCTTGTTTTGTTGATAGAGCAATATCCTGGCCGGATGCAGTGGCTCACACTTGTAATCCCAGCACTTTGGGAGACTGAGGCAGGAGGATTTCTTGAGCCCAGGAATTTGAAACCAGCCTGGGCAACATAGCAAGATCCCATATCTACTTTAAAAACGTTTTTTTAGTGGGGTAATATCTTAACTTTAAGAACACTGCATAGGTGGGAAACTTCCTTTCTTCCTCCTCCCATCCTGGCCCTCGCTGTTGCACATCCCTGGAGAGCCCACCAGTGCGGCCGGGACCCATTGCCGGGTACCCCTGTTTACCTGGACTTATCTAGAAGAATGTGGAGAGTCCCACATATGCTGATTTCATAAATCTATCCCTTCCGAGCCAGGGCCTTTGGCCGTGACTGTTTAATCACATAGGAGTTCTGGCTGACGTTAGGTGTCATGAGAGTTTGAGCTCTTACATCCTCGCTGAGAAAAGTGGGGCCATTCAGACAGAACAGAGCAGACAGGTTGGTTCCCTCTCCGCCAGACGAGCCGCCCCCAGCCTGCGCTCTGTCTCGGGAGCAAACAGTTATGCACCCTTCTTTCCAGGACATTGGTTAAAATGCAGAGCCAAGGAACACTGCGGCTCTGAGCCCACCCTGCCAATGACAATATTTCCAAGTGGAAATTGGATAAGTTTTCCAGAGCCATATATAATATGTTCTTTCCTTGATATCACTTAACAAACCTCTGACATCCGAGTCGTGTGTGCACAACACTGAAAAAATACCTTTCAGTGGCTCCCAGCAGTGAGCTCCCTCCACCCTGGTGTCCCTGGTCCTGGAGTATCTTCAGGGCCCCCACTCCCAGAAAGGTACAAACTCCCATTAGCCTCCCAAAGGAAGAGAACAGTCAGTATTACCTGGTTGAGCAAATATTTAACTTGTAGCATATAAAGAAAGGTTGCCTACAAGAGAACAAGAGAGATGAATGTTAATGTTTCAGCCTTGCCACACAGCAGTGAGGTCACACGGCAGGGAGCTGGGAGCCACAGCCAAGGCTCGGCTGCCCTCTGCTCCCGCACGGAGCCACAGAGGCTGCCGTCTCAGGACAGGGCTGGGGCCAGGGGATTATGGCCCGGGGGCTTCCCACATCTCCTTTATGGGTGAATATGCCCCAAGCATATTTCCTCTGTCTGGCAAAAGGAGGTGCAGGACTCTTCTGGGGACACTGGCATGGAGAGGAGGCCCTGGGCACACTCCAGATGGGCACCTCCATATAGACTGGTCCTATGTGGTGGAATCATGAAAGAATGTCACATTTACAAGGTTTCAGCATAAATAAGTGAGCACACTGTCAATTCTGAGGGCAAATGGTGTCCCTAGATCCGTATATTGAAGCCCTAGTCCCCAGTGTGACTAACTGGAGGTCCTCAAAGGGAGATAAAATTAAAATGAGGTCATTAGGGTGGGGCCCTAATCCAATAGGACTGGTGTCCTCATAAGAAGACAGGAGACACCAGGGTATGAATGCATAGGGGACAACCTGCAGAGGGTGGCCGTCTGCAGGCCAAGGAGAGAGGCCGCAGAGGACACCAACCCTGCTGCGCCTTGACCTTGGACTTCCAGCTTCCTGAACTGTAAGAAAATAAACTTCTGTTGTTTAAGCCCCCTAGTGTGTGGTATTATATTATGGAAGCCACCGCAGACTAATTCAGCTACAGTCTCCAGCTGAATAACAAACACTTAGCTCTCAGGCCAGGCGTGGTGGCTCACACATGCAACCCAACACTGTGGGAGGCCAAGGCAGACAGATTGCTTGAACCCAGGAGTTCGAGACCAGCCTGGGAAACATGGTAAAATGCTGTCTCTACAAAAAATACAAAAATTAGCTGGGTGTGGTGGTGTGCACCTGCAGTACCAGCTAATTGGGAGGCTGAGGTGGGAGGATCACTTGAGCCTGGGAGCCAGAGGTTGCAATGAGTGAAGATTGTGCCACTGCACTTCGGCCTGGGCGACAGAGTGACAACCTAGCTTAAAAAAAAAGCAGCCAGGCGCGGTGGCTCAAGCCTGTAATCCCAGCACTTTGGGAGGCCAAGCCAGGCGGATCACGAGGTCAGGAGATCGAGACCACCCTGGCTAACACGGTGAAACCACGTCTCTACTAAAAAATACAAAAAACTAGCAGGGCGAGGTGGCGGGCGCCTGTAGTCCCAGCTACTCGGGAGGCTGAGGCAGGAGAATGGCGTAAACCCGGGAGGCGGAGCTTGCAGTTAGCTGAGATCCAGCCACTGCACTCCAGCCTGGGTGACAGAGCAAGACTCCGTCTCAAAAAAAAAAAAAAAAAAAAAAAGCAAGACCCTGTCTCTACAAAAACCAAAAAATTAGCCAAGTGTGATGACTTGTGCTTGTAGTTCCAGCTACTCAGGAGGCTGAGACAGGATGATGGCTTGAGCCCAGGAGGTCAAGGGTGCAGTGAGCTATGACAATGCCACAATGCCCCTGCACTTCAACCTGGGTGACAGCATGAGACCCTGTCTCAAAAACACCAAACAAACAAGCAAAAAAAAAACACTTAGCTCTCATTGTTCATTGACCACACACTGCTGTGTCAAACATTAACCCATGCTTAACAGTTCTGTGTGGTCAAACTCAGCAGACCAAAAAAAGTCTAAAGGTTCTAAGTGACACCCTCAGGGGTTCTCAGATGGGTGAGACTTTGCCCTTGTTTACAATAAAAGTTTGCACTCTTCTCTATGGATGATTCTGGAGGTCTCTCCGGCGCTACTCCAGACCTCCTGGAGTAGCCTCAGTCTTGGTGTTCCTTGAGACAAATATCTGTTGTGTCCTTAACAAGCATAAATAAAAACAGGCTTCCTTGATGGCACCAACACCACCGATAAGAATCATCTAAGGGCCAGGCGCGGTGGCTCACGCCTGTAATCCCAGCACTCTGGGAGGCCGAGGCGGGCGGATCACGAGGTCAGGAGATCGAGACCATCCTGGCTAACACAGTGAAACCCCGTCTCTATAAAAATACAAAAAATTAGCCGGGTGTGGTGGCGGGCGCCTGTAGTCCCAGCTACTCGGAAGGCTGAGGCAGGAGAATGGCATGAACCTGGAGGCAGAGCTTGCAGTGAGCCGAGATCGCGCCACTGCACTCCAGCCTGGGCAACAGAGCAAAACTCCTTCTCAAAAAAAAAAAAAAAAAGAATCATCTGAGACTGAGCCAATGCACTGAGCTCAGAGATACGGTGGCTACCTTTCACCCACCGACCCCAAGAAGGCACCCTCTTAGCCCTTAAGCACTTACAGGAAGAGCTGGAATGAAGATCGTGACATAGGTCTGGGTAAGCCTAAATAACGAAAAGAAAACAAAACAAAACTGTGATGGAGGCCTCTGTTTTCAGGGAAAGGTGGGCAGAAGAAAATAACTAAAACCGCCTTTTGCATCCTTGGCTCTTTCCAAATTAATAGGCTTAAGTTGCTGGAGCAGGCCGGGCGCGGTGGCTCACGCCTGTAATCCCAGCACTTTGGGAGGCCGAGGTAGGCAGATCACGAGGTCAGGAGTTCGAGACCACCTGGCTAACACAGTAAAACCCCGTCTCTACTAAAAACACAAAAAAAATAGCCGGACGTGGTGGCAGCTGTCTGTAATCCCAGCTACTCGGGAGGCTGAGGCAGGAGAATCGTTTGAACCCGGGAGGAGGAGGTTGCAGTGAGCTGAGATCACGCCATTGCACTCCAGCCTGGACGACAGGGCGAGACTCCATCTCAAAAAAAACAAAAGAAAGAAAGAAAAAATTGCTAGAGCAAATGTGAAAATTTACATACAGAGCTTGTCATCTTATAACCCAGATAACTCTTCTTGGTTATTTGATGTCTTTATGTCTAGGACAGGGTTTTTCAACCTCAGCACTATGGCCACGTAATTCTCTGCCTGTTGTGGGGTGCCGTCCCGAGCACTGCAGGATGTTTCACAGCCTCCTTGGCTTCTACCAGGAGCACCTGCCTACTGCCAGCTATGATAACCGGAAATGTCTTCAGACGTTGCCAAATGTCTCCTAGGTTCAGAGCCGCTGGTCTAGATTAGAGTTTTAAAAGCTCTTACCCAATTAAATCACTGGTTCTCACACTTGGCAGCACATTAGAATTACCTAGGGTGCTTTGAAAGATACCGATACCCAGGCCTCACCCCAGACCAATTAAAACAGAATCCGGGCCGGGCATGGTGGCTCATGCACTTTGAGAGGCCAAGGTGGCAGATCCCATGAGGTCAGGAGTTTGAGGCCAGCCTCGCCAACATGATGAAACCCCGTCTCTACTAAAAGTTCAAAACTTAGCCAGGCGTGGTGGCGGGCACCTGTAATCCCAGCTACTCGGGAGCCTGAGGCAGAAGAATTGCTTGAACCCGGGAAGCAGAGGTTGCAGCGAGCCAAGATCGCACCACTGCACTCCAGCCTGGGGGACAGAGCGAGACTTGGTCAAAAAACAAAAAAACAAAAAAAACAGAATATTGAGTGATAGGGAGCAGGGGCACAGGTGGATTTGAAAGCAACCAGGTGATTTTAATATCAACCAAGGTCAAGAATAACCAAGCTTTGAGCAAACGTCACAAACTACCATCCCACATGCAGAGTGCTTGCAAATCTATTTTCATTTAAAACTCTTGGCCGGGCGCGGTGGCTCAAGCCTGTAATCCCAGCACTTTGGGAGGCCGAGACGGGCGGATCACGAGGTCAGGAGATCGAGACCATCCTGGCTAATACGGTGAAACCCTGTCTCTACTAAAAAATACAAAAAACTAGCCGGGCGACGAGGCGGGCGCCTGTAGTCCCAGCTACTCGGGAGGCTGAGACAGGAGAATGGCGTGAACCCGGGAGGCGGAGCTTGCAGTGAGCTGAGAGCCGGCCACTGCACTCCAGCCTGGGAGGCAGAGCAAGACTCCGTCTCAAAAAAAAAAAAAAAAAAAAAAAAAAAAAAAAAAAAAAAAACAACTCTTAACCATGCAAGTCACCCAGGAGGGGAGGGGGAGTACATCTTAGGTGCCAGGTGAGGAAAGTACTAAGATCTGGGAGACGTCAGCCAAGGAGAGATTAGCACCACCTTGCTGTGCAGCCTTGTCCCTGGCCTTGGCTGCACCCAGACGGGATAATCTTTCTGTGGGATGGACACACAGTCCCGCCATGACAGGTTCCATCTTACCTGGACACATCCGGGTCCTGCCTGAAGAGCAGCAGGATGTGCTGGGTGTTGAGAAACAGCGCCCAGCAGGGGAAGCAGCAGAGGAGCAGAATGAGCGCACTCCGCTGTAGGATCACGCCCACGTACTTCAGGTTCTGGCTCCCGTACGTCTGGGGTGCACACAGCCAAAATGAACCCATTAGCACAGACCCAGCACCCCAGCTGTCCCCTGAAAGCCTTCAACTGTGCCTCATAAAGAAGCAGGTTGGCTGGGTGAGGTGGCTCACGCCTGTAATCCCAGCTACTCAGGAGGCTGAGGCAGGAGAATCGCTTGAACCCGGGAGGCAGAGGTTGCAGTGAGCTGAGATCACGCCACCGCACTCCAGCCTGGGGGGCAGAGCAAGACTCCTTCTCAAAAAAAAAAAAAAAAAAAAAAGCCCATGGCCCTAGAGACTTTGCCCCAGTGTTTAGGTACGATGAGGATGGTGTGAAGGATGCTTCTCAAACTCAGCTTCCATTAGCATCACCAGGGGATCATTTTCAAAACTCTGATGCCAGGGTCTCACTAATGACATTCTGGACTTAATTCACCCAGGGCAGGATTCAGAGATCCATACCTTTTTTTAAAAAAAATTCTGTTTAAAAAATTTTTTCTTTTACAGAAGTAAACAATCTGAAATTCACACTTCATTTATTTTTAGAGACTGGAAAAAAATTTTTTTTAGGGAGGCAAAGGTTACAGGGAGTCAAGATCCCGCCACTGCACTCCAAGCTGGGCAACAGAGCCAGAGTGCGTCTCAAAAAAAAAAAAAAAAAAAGGCAAGCTGGGCATTGTGGCTCATGCCTATAATCCCAACATGTTGGGAGGCTGAGGTAGGAGGATTGCTTGAGCCCAGGAGTTTGAGATCAGCCTGTGCAACATGGTAAAACCCCATCTCTACAAAAAATACAAAAAATTAGCTGGGTGTAGTGGCGCATGCCTGTAATACCAGGTACTTGAGAGGCTGAGGCAAGAGGATCGCTGGAGCTCAGGAGTTCCAGGCTGCAGTGAGCAATGGGTGTGCCACTGTGGCCTAGGCTGAGCGACAGAGCAAGCCTCTGTCTCAAAACAAAACAAGCCAAATGTTGCACATCTTTTCAAGTTGTGCACATCTCCTCCAGCTCCAGGTTCAGTGACATCTCTGGTAGTCTGAAATTAACCAGAGGAACTACTTACACCCCTGGAATTGGCAAACACTGCCAGTCATGCGTTTCCCTCCTTCCGCTTTCACCCTCCTTCCCCTTTCACCCAAGACCTGGTTGCTGAACATTTACCAGCCTGCCACTGGGTGGGGCCAGGCAAGCTGGGTTTTAACAAGCCCTCCAAGTTCAATGCACGCTCAATTTTGAGAGCCACAGAACTATACCAAATTCAAACGTAGGGAGCAATAGAAGGGAATTTTACAAAATGTCCCCTGTTTGATCAAAATATAGTGTAAGGCAGTTGTGCAGACAAAAACTAGTTGACACAGCTGAAAGAAACCCAGTGACATTTCAAAGAAAGCAGGCCAGGAGAAGAGGAGTTGCTGGCCGATAGGCGCTGCAGGTGCTGCCTGCTGGACTCTTCCTGCCAATGGGGAACTTCCATCCACACTTGAGAAAAGATGTCTGAGGTCACTGTGAGCGTGTGACCACTTCCATTTACCTGGGAGATGAGGGTGTCACAAGCAGAAGATAAGCCGAATCCCACTGAGACACCAGTGACATTGATAACCTGCAAATAAACCCAAAGATAAGGCCCTGTAGAATTAAAGGAGGAAAGGAAGACAAAACCCCTGTCTGTTGATGAGAACCTGCAAAGCTCCTCCTTTAGCATTCACAAGTCAATTTTACCAACTTTGTTAGCTGCCTGGACCCCGCTCAGACTGAAGCCATTCTCACAGGTTTATCAAGAATTCTGGACAGAACTATTATATATATGTGTGTGTGTGTGTGTGCATGTGTGTGTGTATATATATATATATGTATACTTTTTTTTTTTTTTTTTGAGACGGAGTCTCACTCTGTCGCCCAGGCTGGAGCGCAGTGGCGCAATCTCGGCTCACTGCAACCTCCACCTCCCGGGTTCAAGCGATTCTCCTGCCTCAGCCTCCCGAGTAGCTGGGACTACAGGCACGCACTACCACAACCGGCTAATTTTTGTATTTTTAGTAGTGATGGGGTTTCACCATGTTAGCCAGAATGGTCTCAATCTCTTCACCTCATGATCTGCCCACCTTGGCCTCCCAAAGTGCTGGGATTACAGGTGTGAGCCACCCCACCCGGTTCAGAACTATAGTATTAATCAGGCTGCACTTTGACCCACTTGCTTATAACTGAAAGTCATGTGGCACCAGACACTGACCATGTACATCCCCATTGTTCCTACCAGACACACTGGTCACATGCATCCCCACTGTTCCTACCAGACACTGGCCACGTGCATCCCCACTGTTCCTACCAGACACTGGCCACGTGCATCCCCACCGTTCCTACAGATGGGATTTCTCGTGTTACAATCATAAGGCTATTGTTTAAGAATTGTTGGCCAGGTGTGGTGGTTTATGCTTGTAATCCCAGCACTTTGGGAGGCCAAGGTGGGAGGATTGCTTGAGCCCAGGAGTTTGAGACCAGCCTAGGCAGCATGATGAAACGTCATCTCTACAAAAGCATAAAAACTAGGCCGGGCGCGGTGGCTCAAGCCTGTAATCCCAGCACTTTGGGAGGCCGAAGTGGGCTGATCACGAGGTCAGGAGATCAAGACCATCCTGGCTAACACGGTGAAACCCCGTCTCTACTAAAAAATACAAAAAAAGCTAGCCGGGCGAGGTGGCGGGCACCTGTAGTCCCAGCTACTCCGGAGGCTGAGGCAGGAGAATGGCGTAAACGCGGGAGGCGGAGCTTGCAGTGCCACTGCACTCCAGCCCGGGCGACAGAGCGAGACTCCGTCTCAAAAAAAAAAAA
>NW_016809732.1:141034-155846 GCF_001698545.2 Rhinopithecus bieti
AAAAAAAAAAAAAAAAAGTATAAAAACTGGCAGGCATGGTGGCACGCTCCTGCAGCGCCAGCTATTTCCGGAGGCTGAGGTGGAAGGATCACTTGAGCCCAAGAAGCAGATATTACAGTGAACCGAGATTGCACCACTGCACTCTAGCCTGGGCAATGGAGACCCTGACTCAAAAAAAAAAAAAAAAAAAAAAAAATCTGGCCGGTTATGGTGGCTCACGCCTGTAATCCCAGCACTTTGGGAGGCCTAGGTAGGCAGATCACAAGGTCAGGAGTTTGGGACCAGCCTGACCAATACGGTGAAACCCCATCTCTACTAAAAATACAAAAATTAGCTGGGCGTGGTGGCAGGCGCCTGTATTCCCAGCTACTCAGGAGGCTGAGGCAAGAGAATCACTTGAACCGGGGAGGCAAAAGTGGCAGTGAGCTGAGATCGTGCCACTGCTCTCCAGCCTGGGTGACAGAGCAAGACTCCATCTCAAAAAAAAAAATTATTAAGCAGAGCCTAAATTCCAGTGAAACATCTGACACCAACCAGTTTGAAGACCCACATAGAGGAACTGAATCAGCATAAGAACACAGTTTCTTCATCTCCCTGTCCCATGACTTCATGCTGCACTCTTCAACCAAACAACAATCACACTTCAGCCCATTCGAAAACCCTTAAAAACTCTAGCCCCAAACTCCTCGGAGAGACTGATTTGAGGTTTCCTCATTCAGTGACCTTACAATTAAACCTCTTTCACTGTTGCAACCTGGCGTCTTGGATTATTGACTTGCCATGAGCAAGTCGACGAACCTATTATGGTTACAAGATCTTGGCTGGGTTAAGGACACGTACAAGTTTAGACGCGGAAAAGTAATCGCCTCTAGGCTAGAGGCGATTACCCAGCCTTTCTCTTTTAAAAAGTCACTTTGCGCCAGGCGCGGTGGCTCATGCCTGTAATCCCAGCACTTTGGGAGGCCGAGGCGGGCGGATCACGAGGCCAGGAGATGGAGACCATCCTGGCTAAGACGGTGAAAACCCATCTCTACTAAAAAATACAAAAAATTAGCCGGGTATGGTGGCGGACGCCTGGATTCCCAGCTACTCGGGAGGCTGAGGCACGAGAATGGCGTGAACCCGGGAGGCAGAGCTTTGCTCTCCAATTTCAGCAATCAGGGACACTTCTTCTGGGAATGCAATGGCACAGTAGCACAGAAAAGTCCACCTGCTGGAGACCTAGCATGGCCTGCGTCCGTACCCTGGGGGGCACTGGGAGTGCAGAGGCAGTCTGAAGTCCAGGCTAGTGCCAGAGGATTTCCAGGTGTGCTCACCTTCACCAGGGTCAGCAGCAAACCCTGAAGCTTTGGGGAGCCCAGGGCAGTGGCCCCCAAACCAGGGAGTGGTATCACAGGATGTCTGATGCGCTCCCTATCTGGAACCTGGTACCTCCACTTGATTGTACAGCAGGGAACCTGTGGACAACAGCCCAAACTGCACCCAGCCTGGAAGCACTGACTTTGATAAGTCCTTGGCCACATCCTGCAATTCCTTGGCCAAAGAGAATCTGCTGAGTCTTGCTAAGTGCATTTCTGTCTTCTCCTCTATTGCAAATACAATACTTAAGAACAAAATGGATAATTAAACCTGGGATTTGTCCATGTTGCCCACTAAAGCCAAAATAAAATAAGCCATGCTGGGGCAGTGGCTCACGCCTGTAATTCCAGCACTTTGGGAGGTCGAGGAGGGCGGATCACAAAATCAGGAGACCCACCTGACCAACATGGTGAAACCCCATCTCTACTAAAAATACAAAAAATTAGCTGGGTGTGGTGGCGCATGCCTGTAATCCCAGGCTGAGGCAGGAGAATCGTTTGAACCCCGGAGGTGGCAGCTGCAGTGAGCCAAGATTGCACCACTGCACTCCAGATTGGGCGACAAAGCAAGACTCCATTTCAAAATAAGTAAATAAATAAGCCATATGTACTCATAGCTAGTTCCACATATACTTGGTGACTAGTTCCCAGGCATCTTGCATAGTTCATGGGTAGCAAACTCAAATGCCTGGTGAGACCAGGCAGATCAAGTGAAACTGTGTCTCCGTCAGGCCAGGAGGAAAGGAAAGGGGAACATACACCTGCCTGAGAGCCACTGAATCCACTTTTCTAGAAATACCCTAACTAGACAAACCAAACCCTTTGGTCTTGTGTAGCCAGTTGACAGTTCCTGGCTGAGACTGATGACATGTCTCTGGTTTGGGGGAGTTCACATCTACTATACGGAGAGGATTTGCAGATCTTTCCAATTTTAAATTTGGACACAAAGATCTACACTTTCACCTTCCAGACTCATTTCTAGATTAGGACTCTCAGTAACACAGACAACTGAGGGGTGGGCATGGGGGGAGTCAGTTCCTCTGAGGAAGTCAGACTTGAACGCCCCTTTTACTGTTCCCCTCCCCAAGCTGTGGGACCAAGAGTGGGAACGAGTTCCATGGATTAGAAATAAGATGATGTAGGCCGGGTGCTGTGACTCATGCCTGTAATCCCAGCACTTTGGGAGGCCGAGGCGGGCGGATCACCTGAGGTCAGGAGTTCAAGACCAGCCCGAGCAACAAGGTGAAACCCCGTCTCTACTAAAAATACAAAAATTAGCCAGACGTGGTGGCAGGCACCTGTAGTACCAGGTACTCAGGAGGCTGAGACAGGAAAATTGCTTGAACCCAGGAGGCAGAGGTTGCAGTGAGCCGGGATTATACCACTGCACTCCAGCCTGGGTTGGAGGGAGACTCTGTCTGAAAAAAAAAAAAAGAAATAAGATGATGTCAGGCTGGGCGCAGTGGCTCACGCCTGTAATCCCAGCACTTTCAGAGGCCAAGGCAGGTGGATTGCTTGAACTCAGGAGTTTAAGACCAGCCTGGGCAACATGGTGAAACCCCATCTCTACTAAAAATACAAAAATTAACCAAGTGTGGTGTCACCTGCCTGTAACCCCAGCTACTCAGGAGGCTGAGGCAGGAGAATCGCTTGAACCCGGGAGGCGGAGGTTGCAGTGAGCCGAGATCGTACCATTGCACTCCAGCCTGGGTGACAGAGTGAGACTTTGTCTCAAAAAAAAAAAAAACAAAATAAAATGAAAAAAATAGAAATGAGAAGATGTGATAGACAGGATAATGCCCCCCAAGATGTCCCCATCCCAATCCCCAGAACCTAGGAATCTGCAAGGTTACATGGCATAGGGGAATTAAAGTTGCAGCACCTTGATTTTAGGCCACGAAACCCACTTCAGACTTCTGCACTCCAGCACTGTAAGAGAATAAGTCTGTGTAGGTTTCGACCACTACATTTTGGTGATTTGTTATAGTAGCAGCAGGAGACAAACACAGACCGTGTTGGTAAACCTTCCAGAAAGCCCACACGTACCGCGATCGCCAGCGTGACTGCGTCCAGCTCCAGCTTGCCCAGGTGGCCACAGAACACGGAGCTTATGAAGCTGATCAGGAACACCATCAGCTGAACCAAGAACTGGGAAGAGAGGGGAATGGGAAGGGAGGTGAGTGCCCACCATCGCAGGGAAGCCTGGGGCCCCAAGGGTGACCCTGACCCAACAAGTCCAGTCAGAAGTAAAGAAACCCGACTTCAGTGAGCCTCTGCCACCTTTCACAGGCAAACGTACAGTTTCTGGGGCTGGGGATGGGAGGCTTTTTGAAATATTAAAACATTTATTTGCAACCACTGGGTCAGAATCACTTTTTTTGAGAACTTCCCAGCCTTTTCGGTTTTTCTTTTTTTTTTTCTGAGGCAGAGTCTCACACTGTCACCCGGACTGGAGTGCAGTGGCACGATCTTGGCTCACTGCAACCTCCGCCTCCCGGGTTCAAGTTATTCTCCTGCCTCAGCCTCCTGAGCAGCTGGGATTATAGGCAGGCGCCACCACGCCCGCCTAATTTTTGGATTTCTAGTAGAGACAGGGTTTCACCATGTTGGTCAGGCTGGTCTCGAACCCCTGACCTCATGATCCACCCGCCTCGGCCTCCCAAAGTGCCGGGATTACAGGCGTGAGCCACCGCCCCCAACCTGCCTTTTTGGCTTTTTGCTTCAGTTTCTCAAGCCATAGATCACATTAAATTTCCTCTGAAATCTGCAGAGGCGGCCTTCTGGGATAACCCCCTTGTTATCCAAGATTCCTAGTGCAGACTGGAGGGAATGCAGCCTTCAACAACAAGAACTCACTCCCGCAAGGAAGTCCGTAGACCGGAGGAAGCAATGAGATCGTCCATTTGGAGTCCCAGTGGGATCCAGACTCTCGGGGTGAAACATTACAGGCCTGCTGAACACCTTGCAATCTAGGAAGCCTCAGATGTGAGGGCAAATTCTGGAATATTGAACCATTCTTCCTCAAAATTCCAGGGGGCAATTCTATGAATTGCTCCACAGTGCTTTCACTACACGATTGGATAATGAGCTTATTTCTGGAGGTTAACTTAAAATCACCTCCTGCCCCCCACCCACTAGACCTAGGCCGTCCAGTATCTTTCTTGAGGAATCCCCTCTCCCCTGCCAGGCTACATGGCCCAAAGTGGGGGGTTCACCTGATCCCTGCTCCCTAGGAGAGAATGGGTGCCTAAGGATTTGCTGCTGCTGCCGCTGCCTGCATCTGCCCCATGGGGCCCTCAATGAAGCTGGTACCCCAGAGTTGGTGATGCTGCTGCTGGTCCAGCCGCAAGGCCGCCTCTCGCCGCCCTCAAGGAGAACAGAATCCTCTGTGCTGAGCCCACAGAAAGGCCCCTCTTTTAGGGTTCCAATGACTTAGCTTCATTGGACCTCCACCAGGCTCACCCATAGCCCATCTGCCAGCTCTGCAGCCAACCCAAAATTACTACATCAGGACCTCATCAGGCCCCCAAGCCATGATGTTTCCAATGATCTCCCTCTTTTCTTCCCTAGAATCCACATCTGAGGAGAGACCATTTTCAAGTCCTGTGATGGGCCCAGAACTTCAGAGCATGCAAAGCCTGTTCCGTGTGTGTGTGTGTGTGTGTGTGTGTGTGTGTGTGTGTGTGTGTGTGTGTGTGTTGTAGGAGAATTATCTTTCTTGTATCAACTCCTACATGATCCAGGCACCTCTCTCACTACCACAGAAGCCTAATGTGAATTTAATCGCCAACAGTCCCCCACTACTGAACATGAGGAACACTTTTGCAATGTTCTGCATGAGTAAGCCAAAATAAGACAGAAGATGGGAATAAAAGGGGATGGGGCGGAGGTGTCAATAAAAAAGGCTGGGATGAAGAACCAGATGCTGTAGAATCTAAACTTAGAGCCAATGGATGCCCTGTAGGCCTGTACTGGGAACGGTGCCACACGATTTCGGCATTGTCACCACCTTTACAGATGTCCCCATTAGGTGGAGCTTGGTGTCTCTTTAAATTGTGAATTCATGTACTTTTAAAGGCCACAGGGTCCTTTTTATTTGTAAACTCGGCATCACTTCCAAATCTTTTCAGCTTACTGTGCTTTAAGCTTTTGCATATCATCTGTCACAAACGGTTGTGTTCACAGAATCTGTCTTCTCCTTTCCCACGGAACATCGCATTTCCACTCCACAGCTCCCTGCCTCCCTGCGGGCCACCTGTGAGCTGTTTTTCATGGTTTCGCGTGGAAACGTGCTCGGTCTCCCCTACTACCCGATCTTTGGAGTGCCACCCAGATTTTACCATCACAAATTGCACTGCCCTGAGCATCTTTCCCACTTGGGTGGGGGCCCGTCCAAGGGTGGGAATCATTAGATGTCTTAGATACAAAAGGCCAGGAAGTTGAGCTGAGTTAGACTAACCCATGTGAGATGCACCTTCAATGCCAACGCCAGCAAAAATAGTTTTCTGAGAGCTGCTGCGGCTCTGCCGGGGTTACGGCAACAACCCTGTGCTCTGACTGCCTGAGTCGGGCAGCCTCATGCAGCCGGCCCATCCTGAAAGTCCGTGCCAGGGATCTCGGCTTCAGTCCAGATTTACTAACCTCTTTCAGATCTTGGTTTCAAGCCCTTTGGGTGAACACTTGGCCACAGACTGTGGATCATGTACATAAGGGTCACCTGGGAGGCTTTGCCCTGGCCCATTGCAAGCCCCAGGAGGTTAGGCCGGGCTCGGTGGCTCACACCTGTAATCTCAACACTTTGGGAGGCGGAGGCGGGTGGATCACCTGAGGTCAGAAGTTTGAGACCAGCCTGGCCAATATGGTGAAGCCCCGTCTCTACTAAAAATACAAAACATTATCTGGGCGCAGTGGTGCACACCTGTAATCCCAGCTACTCGGGAGGCTGAGGCAGGATAATTGTTTGAACCCAGGAGGCAGAGGTTGCAGTGAGTGGAGATCGAACCGCTACACTCCAGCCTGGGCGACAGAGACTCTGTCTCAAAAAAAAAAAAAGAAAGAAAGAAAGAAAGAAAGAAAAGGCCCAGGAGGTCCGTGGGGTTGAGGAATCTTCATTTCAGTATATCGCCACGCTCCCTCATACACACCCAGGCAAGATGCATGTGGTCCAGGGTCACACTTTGAGAGTGCTCCAGACCCTCTGGACTGTGCTATCACAGAGCGTATTTCTGTGCCCAGGGAATGAACCAATTCTGGACAAAGGCCTGTTCCGCTAGATGTCTCTGCAGCTGCTGTCTGAAGAACAGCCTGAACTGGCAGTGGCTTGGACAGAGCTGAATGGATGACAGAAATTGTCAGACTGGGCCGGGCATGGTGGCTCATGCCTGCAATCTCAGCACTTGGGGAGGCTGAGGCGGGAGGACTGCTTGAGCCCAGGAGTTCAAGACCAGCCCAGCAACATTTTGTAGAGACCACGTCTCTACAAAAAAAATACCAAAAATAGCATGCATGGTGGCATGCACCTGTGATCCCAGCCACTCAGGAGTCTGAGGCATGAAGGATCACTTGAGCTCAGGAGTTTGAGGCTGCAGTGAGCTGCCCACACCACTGCATTCTAGCCTGGGTGACAGAGCAAGACCCTGTCTCAAACAAAGAAACTTCCGGACTGACCGTGCTTCCGTCCCTTCTCGTCACAGCGACGCTGCTCAGAGTTTGGCTGGATAACAATAAGCAAACTTGGCAGCCAGATAAAGACCTTCAATGCCTGGCGGCTTTAGAAGTTGCTCTCCAGGGCCAGGCACCTCCAGACAGCCTCTCCTACCCCCACCCATGACTGCTGAAAGTTCACTCACTGGAAAAAAGCTGAGAGGGCACCTGGGACAGCCCTACTTCCTTTACATGTGAGGAAGCACAGCCCAGGAGGTTTCGCAACCAGCCCAGCTACCTGACTCTCAACTCAGATGGTTACATACAGCCACTGTCTTTGGAGCAGGAAGTACATCCAAGCACTGGGGGAACAGGTGTGAGTTAGACACCATTACTCCATTTCTGCCCCGTGGGACCCACAGTACAGATGGTTCTGAGGTACAATTTTTCAACTTTGCAGTGGTGCAAAAGCAATGGACATTCAGTAGAAACTGTACTTGGAATTTGGGATATTGATCTTTTCCCGGGCTAGTAATGTGTAGTCTCAGACTTGCAGTGCCTGTCAGGGCAGTGGGCCACAGCTGCCCATCGGCCCTGCCATCACGAGTGCAGGCAACTGACACTCTACAGTAGACTGTGTTGCCAGCATTTTTTGGGTATTGTTTTGTGTTTTCGCATCCCATCATGAGCACAAAACGGCCATATGTGTCTCCTGCTTCTGCGGAAAAGAAGGCAGCTGTTACTCTTGCAATGGAACTGAAGATAATCGGCCAGCATAGGGGTGGCAAGCCAGTCACGGCTGTCCCACGCAAGTCAGGACTCTTGCAATCCATGATCTCATCCTTTAGAGGCATTTTGACTTAATGATATTTTCAGTGCACGTAACCCCATCGTAAGCCAGGGAGCATCTGTAGAGTAGGGAAAGATGTTCAAAACGCAATAAATTACACAGCTCAAGACATTTGTGTGATGAGCTATGGGGGTGCAGTAGAGAATTCAGAGGTTTCTGGGGGAAATGAAGTGGAGCTGAAACCTGCATGATGAGCAAGTCAATGTCAAATAGTCGGGTACCAGACTTGTCTGTAGGGAGGACTTTCCAGGCTGAGGCACTGAAAGGAGGCCTGGGTGGAGGGTGTAACCAGGAGATAGGGACGAGAGATGAGGCTGGAGGGCTGGCCAGGCCCAGGCCACAGAGGGCTTTGCAGGACCAAGGAAAAGGTTCTGAGCAGGAGACATAAGCTCAGATGGGCATTTAAAAAGTGGATCCCTCTGAGAGGTATTTAAGGAGTTAAAGCCAAAGGCCTTGGTGAGGACGGATTGGAGGAGGAAACGGGGAGTAGAGGCGGCGGGGGCCGGACCTCACCCGGCTTTCCTCTGTCCAGCTCCTGCCATCTTTGACTACTTCCTCTCACCCTTTGAATGGGAGGAACCGCCTTCCCTGTAGGTCTTCTCTTCCTCCGGCCTAGGCCTGTCTGTCTCTGACCAGGCTTCTCCTACAGAATCTGGTGTCAGTAACCACTTCCTGATCAATTATCTTCTCCATTGCCTTCAGGATACAATTCAAAAGGTCAGCCTGCTTTTTTTCCTTTGTGTGTCCTGGGTAAAGTGGGTCTCTCCAGATCCCCCACCTTACCCCCCTCAACCTGCCTGTCTTACCTGATATTTCCACCCTGCAGCCCTACAAGGTCCACCAGCTCCTTCCCTTACAAGGGGAAACACTTCCCTGAGTTGGGGCCTAGGCTATCCCACCTCTGTTGCATCCTGGGCAATGCCCAGGGGTCCACCTTTGGTGTTACTTTTCAGAACTTTTGCTGTTTGAAGTTTCTGGATTCAGCCAGGTGATGAGAGGCTGATGACAAAGAGGAGGCACAGCTGGAATACCTGAGGCCCGGTATCTGCACATTCCTTCCCTTGCAAATCCAGTCTTCCTCAAGCTTTCTCCAAGATGAAATGGACACATCTTTTGAGAAGTAAGCACCATTCAGCTCACACTTTCCATTGTGTTATGGGTTATTCTCTTTACAAAGGCCTCATTTAAAGCCCAGTGAGACCTCAAGGGTCAGGGTTAACTTGAGAGGTCTGGAAGGGAGATGGCGAATAAGAGAGAAAATTACAGAGAGGAGAGCCGGACAGGGCATCTTCCTCATGTTATGTTGGACACTTGGAGTAGAAAATATTGGACAATGAGCATGGGAAAAGAAGGGGGTGGTCTCTCCTTATCCCATGCCCTTTAGCAAACAGAAAACTTCACAGCAGATGGGATTAGAGATGGGAGACAGACCCAGGCGGGTCCACATACACTTCATGAAAGACTAAAACAGGTAGCAAAACTCTACAATCACATTTTCACAAAGCAGAGACACACACGCACAAAGGACTGGAAGGAAAGCTCCCAAATTACCTCTCAGTGGTGAGATTTCAGAGGGTTTTTTCCTTTTGTTGGTCTTGGTTTTCTCTTTTTTTCTACAGTAAATATGCATGACATTTGTAATAAACACAATGGTATACACGCATGTACATACAAAGAGAAAAGGTGAGGTCCCCAGTGCGTCAATCCAGTGCTCATCCCTGGAGAACTGGAGAGGACCCCACATCAAGGGGATTAGGCTACTAGGAGGGCTGGATTTCAGAAACCTGCCCTGTTGTTATTATTATTATTATTATTATTATTGCTATACTATTAAAGCAATAACAGGCTGGGCAAGGTGGCTCATGCTTATAATCCCAGCTCTTGGGAGACCGAAGGCAGGAGGATTGCTTGAGCCCAGGAATTCAAGTAATGGGCAACACAAGGAGACCTTATCTCTAACCCAAAACACAAAAATTAGCCAGGCATGGTGGTGTGTGCCTGTAGTCTCCACTACTTCGGAAGTTGAGGCTGCAGTGAGCTGTGATCGCACTACTGCACGCCAGCCTGGCCAACAGATCAAGACGCTGTCTCAAAAAAAAAAAAATAAAACAATAATAGCCTTAGAAAGCCCCTTCTTACAGCAGCTCTGTGAGGGAGTGTTAGGACAAGACACGATTATTATCTCCATTTTACAGATGACTACGCAGAGACCAGAAGAGGTTAAGAGGCTGTTTCAATCTGCACAGCTGCTTCCTGACTTTTGGAGGTCAAAGCAGGCCATGCAGCCCCAGGTCTTGAGATTCCAAATCATGAGGTTTTTTTATTTTTGTTTTTTGGAGACAGAGTTTCGCTCTTTTTGCCCAGGCTGGAGTGCAACGGTGCTATCTCGGCTCACTGCAACCTCCATCTCCCAGGTTCAAGCGATTCTCCTGCCTCAGCCTCCCAAGTAGCTGGGATTACAGGCATCTGCCACCATGCCTAGCTATTTTTTTTTTTTTTTTTTTTTTTTTTTTTTTTTTTTTTTTTTTTTTTTGCATTTTTAGTAGAGACGGGGTTTGTTAGCCAGGATGGTCTCGATCTCTTGACCTCGTGATCCGCCTGCATCGGCCTCCCAAAGTGCTGGGATTACAGGCGTGAGCCACCAGGCCTGGCCATGACCAGGCTGGAGTGCAGTGGCACGATCTGGCTCACTGTAACCTCCGCCTCCCAGGTTCAAGCGATTCTCGTGCCTCAGCCTCTGGAGTAGCTGGGACTACAGGCGCCCGCCACCACGTCTGGCTAATTTTTGTATTTTTAGTAGAGACGGAGTTTCACCATTTTGCCCAGGCTGGTCTCAAACTCCTGACCTCAAGTGATCCACCCGCCTCGGCCTCCCAAAATGCTGGGATTACAGGCGTGAGCCACCGTGCCCGGCTCCAAATCATGAGTTCTTTCTGGTCTGTGAGAAAGCATCGCTGATGGATCTTCATTCCATGGCTTTGACTTCGGCATTACTCTTGCTGTCCTGCACACCACAGCGTGTGCCACAATATCCCACAAACCACCGAGTCCCCACTCCAGGAGCACAGTGGCCCCCCTCAGCCCGCGCAGGTGCAGAATGTGGGCCTCAAAGTCAAAAGCTTATTCACGCCTTAAGTGCATACCGGTCGCTTCTTGTGCAGCGTCCTACCCTCTCGGTTTGAAAACCACCCAAGCTGGCAGGAGAACGTGGATAGGATTATATTTTGTGGTTTTAAAACCACGTTACTTTTAGGAGACAAGGCAGAAACAGCCCTAACCTAATGATTAAAAAGAAAAGAATCCCACAGATAAGAACACCTCGATCCCACAAAGAACCACATTAAAACCCCTTTTTTCTTTTACATACATAATTACTGGCAGGGAGGGGGCGGTACAGGATGCCTCTGGTTTCTTCGGTAGAGGTTGACTTAATTCCGAAGAAATCATTTCGCAGCTCTAAGTCCACGACAGACCACGCACCTCCTCCTCCATGCCTCGGGATTATTTAGATCGCTGAGCTCCCGAACTTTTCACCGCTAATTTTCAAAGAAGTAAGTTCCTTCGTGTTTTGAAGTTCAGGCAACTTGTGCTTTGTTGGTTGGAATCAGCTCCCAGAGAAGGCACCCCCGGATGCAAATGCAGCCTGGACCTGGGTGAGCCCCGTTAGGCGCAAAGGTCCCAGCTCCCCGGTGTCTCCTGGCGTAGGAGGGGGGAGCCGCCGGCCTCTCCGAGCCAACGTGCGCCTAGGCGCATGCCAGCCGTGCCCGCAGTACCCCGCGGGGCTCCCAGTCGGGTGGTGCGGAGCGGAGGGCGGCCGGGACGCAGTCGGAGGAGCTGGGGTGCCCGCCCGGCTCCTGGCACTATGCTCCCCGGCGCCCGCCCGCGGCCAGCTCGCTCTATCCCCAAACTCCGCCAAGTCACCCGCGGAGGCAGGACTCACCAGGCCCCCAGCTCGCCGGGACCGGCCTCCCACCGAGGCGACCTTACTCACCGCCGGGCCGCCAGGACCAAGAGCGCTCGCAGCTCCTCTCGGAAGGCGGACAGCCGCAGGCAGCGCGACCCACGGAGCTCAAGGGTGGCCTCCCGCCCTCCGCGCACGGGCGCGGGCTCCTCAGGATCCTCCATGTGACTGGCGCGCTGCGGCCGGGTAGCGCAGAGGCAGGCAGTGGGGACCGCGCAGCGCAGCCCGCTCTGCAGTCCCCGCCCCGGTCGCCCGCCTAGAGCCCGCCCCTCGCCTGGCGCACGGAGGCCCGACTGAACGCGCAACCGGGCAGCCTGCGACCTTGGGCGCACCCTTTGCACCTTTTTCTGCACCACTGAGGACGCCTGCGGGTCTGGCAAAGACCAAGGAACTCCTGCACTTGGAAGGCAAAGTTTGAAAAAGCTCTGGAAACTAACGGAATGCGCTCCGGGGGCTGGGTCCGCCAAGTCTCGCGGACGCCAGGACTCACCCCGGCTCTGCACCTCCGCTAGGAGTTTCAGGTTCTGAATGACCTGGCCTGGAAGGACTCAGAGGCCTCGAGCGGTGACTACGTTAGCACCCCGCGGGGTGTATGGGTTGGGCGCATTTACTGTGCAGATTGAGTTGGGTACACGCTTTGATGCTGGTTTGGATGTTGCATACTCCTCTCCTTTCATCAGTTGTTCCATTAGAGAACTTAGAATCTACCAGGATAGAGCAACATGCTCCCATTTGCCAAGTTGCACAGTTGGTGCCGGCTGGTCGTGTTGGAAGTTAATCCATCAGCCTGCTGTGGGAGTACAAGAGGCTGTGGCCCAGAAGGGCATGGGCAGCGCGCTTTCCTCCCAGAGCCTCAGCTTCCTCATCTGCAAACGTGAAAGAACATCTCATCGCCAGCTGTGAAGACTGGGGTTGCCTGGGCGGAGGACCTGAGTCAGTGCCACCTGCCCTCAGCCTGGCACCAACTTACCAGGACAAGAATGATTTCTGTAATAGTCAAAATTCCTTCCATTGTAAGTGATCCAATGTAAGTAAAGAAAACGGAAAACAAATTTTTTGGCTCACATAATCAGGAAGTGTGGATTCAGGGATTTATNAAGTTGCAGTGAGCTGAGATTGTGCCACTGCACTCCAGCCTGGGTGACAGAGTGAGACTCTGTCTCAAACAAACAAACAAAAAAGGCCTGGCACGGTGGCTCATGCCTGTAATCCCAGCACTTTGGGAGGCCGAGGCGGGCAGATCACAAGGTCAGGAGATTGAGACCATCCTGGCCAACACGGTGAAACACCATCTCTACTAAAAATACAAAAAAAATTAGCCGGGCATGCTGGCACGTGCTTGTAATCCCAGCTACTTGGGAGGCTGAGGCAGGAGAATGGCTTGAACTTGGGAGTCGGAGGTTGCAGTGAGCCAAGAATGCCACTGCACTTTAGCGTGGCAACAAAACGAGACTCTGTCTCAAGAAAAAAAAAAAAAGAGAGAGAGAGAGAGAGAGGGATTCATTCTGACACTTGTTAAACCACAGTAAGGCATACAATCTGAGCTACTTGATCAGGAAAACCATAAAGGACATTAAGGTGGACTTTATTCAAGGGAGACCATGATGGTAGGTGTGGGGACCACTGCGATGGGGTCTTGCAGTGGAGGAGAGTGATCGGGCTCAACTCTAAATGCAACATGGAAAAGTGGGTATTTATAGCCAAGGAACAGGGTTGAGCTCAGTAGGTGGAAAATTACCAAGAGGAAACATTAGGGTAGGAGAGATTCTGGCTAAGCTGACATAACAGGACTCTTGCTGAAGACAGGCCAGGGTGACCAGACATTAGCTGGAGGATGAGGAACCTGATCAGATAATAGAGTGATTGAGGATGGGAGATTCTGGCTAACCTGACTTAGCAGAATCCTTGTGATAAATTGGACAATACAGATACAAACACAGAAGTACAAAAGTCAAGGCCATGTTGAAAAAGAGTTCAGAGGAGTCTGAGTAGAGTTTGGTCAAGGAGAGAATCATTGTCTGATATGAACAGAAGTGACACAGGTCCCTTCCCGGCAGAAGCTTTAAAGGTTGGTGCATAATTGGCAAAAGTTCTCTTTTCCTTCTGCTGTGAGAAGGGCAGTGTCGCACTTGGGGGCACAGAGTGCAGGCATAGTGGACCAGAGCCCTGGCTAACCCAGAATAGACCCATTGTTTGAGAAGTAATTTTTTGTGGTGTGAGCCAATGATGATTTGGGGTTCATTCATCCCTGAAGCAGAACCATGCCCATCCTGACCAATAGAGAAATATGTATTCCTATCCGCAGTGATGCCTTCCTAGACAGGACAGGCCTTCTGTGGGTGGCTCTGACAGCTTCCTAAGGCTGAGATGAAGCCTGTTTCCCTGCAGTCTCTGCATTGTCCCTGGCTCCTTCTTGGTGTTGAGCAGGGCCCAGCTGCTACCTCTCACTGGACAGCCCCACAGTGATGTGTGGGTGGAGAAGCCTCTGCAGGGTCCGCACCCCTGCCTTCCGGGAAGAGCTCTGCTTTATTTGTCACCAAGCTTACAGCTTATGACTGTTTCAAAGGCCTTCATTTGGGGCGGAGACTGGTGGCTTATGCCTGAAATCCCGACACTTTGGGAGGCTGAAGCAGGTGGATCACCTGAGGTCAGGAGTTCGAGACCAGCCTGGCCAACATGCTGAAACTGTCTCTACTAAAAATACAAAAAATTAGCCAGGCGTGGTGGTGTGTGCTTGTAATCCCAGCTACTTGGGAGGCTGAGGCAGGAGAATTGCTTGAACCCGGGAGGCCTAGGTTGCAGTGAGCCGAGATCATGCTGCTGCATTCCAGCCTGGGCAACAACAGTAAAACTCTGCCTCAAACAACAACCACCAACAACAAAAAAACAGGGCCTTCATTTACATTTGAGACCTAAAACAATTGTATTACATCTAAAATAGTTTTAAGCCCTGCAAAAAAAAAACCCAAAAAAGTTTAGCCAAATGCCCCAAAATATGAC
>NW_016809732.1:160922-164621 GCF_001698545.2 Rhinopithecus bieti
ATCACCTTACTGCCTATTTTGTAGTGAAAATCACAAATTTAATATTAGGTGACACCCAGTTTGCTTTGACTCACACTGTTTCTTTGGAGCAGTCAGCAAATAGTCAAATCAACTTCCACTGACTGCACAAAATATGAACCACTTCGCAAATCTGTGCATCATCCTTATGCAGGGGTCATGCTAATTTTCTCTGCATTTTATTCCAATTTCAGTATATGTTTGCTGCTGAAGCACGTACAAAGCTCTCTTTTATACATGGATACTCATGAGTCATGGATGAGGCTTAGTTCGCTCTGTTAAATCCAACTAACATACTTGAGACTCAGAATTCTGGTGATGGCTTCCTGCCACAACTCTGGGAAAGGATAATATGAGACCTTCCATGATCTAAGAAAAGGTATCACACTGGATATAAAGGGGCCTCAGCATACAGATCTGGTAGCAATGACAAAAGGAAACTCATCTCTTTCTGCAACATTATTTGAACTGAACCCCAAGGGCATAAAGGATAACTTAACATGAAGGTCTCAGCTAAGTCTAGGCTGAGATTAAAAGCATAACAAATTTTAAAACAAAATAATTCTTACTTTGATTTTCAAAATACTTTAAGCCAAAGGAAACTCAGGATTCAAAAGAATAGGTATGGCTCATTTTATTCAATACTTAGATTTATAGAATGCATGTAAATCAGGCATTTCCAATTATTAATATTAGTGTATAAGACTGTTACACATTTTCAAAAGGCAGTTAAAGGTTACCTTTCACTATTTTCTACCTTCAGAAATGCTTTTCTTTGAAAGGAGGGAGAAAAGTTTCCACTGAGATTAAGTCATCACACTCCAATTTTAAATCTCTCAGTTTACTCAGGCTGGACAGCAGGCTGGAGTGCAGTGCCGGGATCTTAGCTCACTGCAACCTCTGCCTACCGGGTTGAAGCGATTCCCCTGCCTCAGCCTCTGGAATTGCTGGGACTACAGGCGTGCCCCACCAAACCCAGCTAATTTTGTATTTTAATAGAGATGGGGTTTCACCATGTTGGCCAGGATGGTCTCCATCGCTTGACCTCATGATCTGCCCGCCTTCACCTCCCAAAGTGCTGGGATTACAGGCGTGAGCCACCACGCCCGGCCAACATTATTATTATTATTATTATTATTATTTTGAGACGATGTCTTACTCTATCACCCAGGCTGGGGTAGAGTGGCGCGATGTCGGCTCACTGCAACCTCCGCCTCCTAGGTTCAAGCGATTCTTCTGCTCAGCCTCCCAAGTAGCTGGGATTACAGACGCATGCCACTATGCCTGGTTAATTTTGTATCTTTAGTAGAGACGGGGTTTCACCATGTTGATCAGGCTGGTATCGAACTTGTGACCTAGTGATCCATCTGCCTCGGTCTCCCAAAGTGATGGGATTACAGGCATGAGCCACTGTGCCCAGCCAACATGAAGTTTTAAGGATGGAAGGAACCTGAGCGAAAGTAGAATATGTCTGCTATATAATAGGTGTTCAGCTTATGTTTCAATAAATTCTCAATAAATTGACAAAATGGATAAACACATTTGGGAAGGGCAATTTTTTTGTTTTTGTTTTGTTTTGTTTTGTTTGGAGTCTGGCTCTGTCGCCCAGGCTGGCGTGCAGTAGCACGATCTCGGCTCACTGCAAGCTCCGCCTCCCGGGTGCACGCGATTCTTCTGTCTCAGCCTCCTGTGTAGCTGGGACTACAGGTGCCCGCCACCACCCCGGCTAATTTTATTCTTTGTATTTTAGTAGAGACAGGGTTTCACTGTTGTTAGCCAGGATGGTCTCAATCTGCTGACCTCGTGATCCACCCGCCTCAGCCTACCAAAGTGCTGGGATTACAGGCGTGAGCCACCGTGCCCGGCCGGGAAGTGCAATATTTATTTATTTATTTATTTATTATTTTGAGACGGAGTCTCGCTCTGTTGCCCAGGTTGGAGTGCAGTGGCGCGATCTCAGCTCACTGCAAGCTCCGCCTCGGGGAAGTGCAATATTTTCAAGAAAACTCCTGTAAAGTCAAGCAACACATTTGCAATAGTAATAATCATTTATATGTTCTCCCGTCTCACTAAGAGACCTGGGCCCCTGACCCCTCTGAGGTTTCCCCTCCCGGGTGCCATGGGGCCTGCGGGCACCAGAAAGCCGGGGTCCCCAACAGGACGGCGCGCCCGCCTCCTTCGCCTGGCCATTACCTCTCCTTCCTATCCCTCTTGTTCATGCCAGGGTCTCCAGGAGCCAGGACGCGCTCCACCCCAGGGACGTCGCCCGACCGGGCAGCTCTGTGGAGCTCGCAGAGATCTTCCAGGCGGACGTCGTGCTGGGGCTGGTCTAAGGCACCCTCATCGTGCTCGCTGTCGCTGCCCGCGCTGTCGCTTAACCAGCTGAAGGAGTCTGAGGACCACTGGTCCCCCAGGCAGCTTAAGGACAACTGGCCCTCCTGGCTCCCGACGCTAGAGGTCTTCCTCATGGCGGAGACTGTCGGTTTCGGAGACCCCTCAGACCCTCCCCGCTCTGGTCCACCCCTGGAGGCCATCAGTAGAGAGCTACTGCCTCGGCCACAACCTCCCGGCAGGAAAGCCCGCGGTTTCCAATCTGTGAAAGGAGCACCGCCAAGCCAGAAATGCCAAGCCAGGCGATCACTGCCACACCAAGCCAAGGGACCACCGCGAAGCCAAGCGACCACCGCCAGGCCAAACGATCACCGCCAAGCCAAGCGACCACCGCCAAGCCTCGTGGGTAAGGCCAAGCCATGCAGGTAAGGCCAAGCCAGTCCGTTACATACCAGTGCGCATGCGCACCTGTGACGTCACTGCAACGGAAGCTCCAGCCTCCCAGAAAAAACTCCTTGGCCTGCAGGTGGCGCTGCAGCTCCGGCGCCAGCCTGGGCTGGCGGGTCGTCCCTGGGAGGGTTCGGGGTGGCAGCGCCCAGCCTGCCTGTCATGAGTGACGCCTCACAGAGCCGCCGGCGCACCTGCTCCTCGGCTTGCTCTGTTCAGGGGTGCGGCCAGTTCCCGCCCCTGTGCCGCCATCGCTTGGTCGCTCCTGGCTTGGCCACCGCAGCGAAGTTGCCCCAGGGTCCGCGCTGCCAGGATGCAAGCGGAGTGGGATGGCTGGGTCAGAGCGGGCTGTCTGGCCGGCGGGAAGGGCAGGCCGACGCCGCTGCCCGCCTAGCTTCTACTCGGCCTGCGCCTGGAGCCAGGGACCAGCTCTGGGCATTCCGCTGCCTTAGGATGGGGCCGAGCAGCCGCTGCCACCCTGTGCCGCAGCCGCGGCGCACATCTGCCCAGGGGCAGTGCGGCGCGTCGGGGAAGGCCAGGTGCCACCGGGGTTGCTAGCCTCTAGTCGGTCCTGACTGTGCAGCCCACGAGCACCAGTGAAATTTAAGAAAAGTGACAGCCGAGCGCGGTGTCTCACACCTGTAATCCCAGCACTTTGGGAGGCCAAGGCGGGCGGATCCCTTCAGGTCAGGAGTTCGGGGCCAGCCTGGCTAACATGGTGAAACCCTGTCTCTACTAAAAATACAAAAATTTGCTGGGCGTGGTGGCGCGCGCCTGTAGTCCTAGCTACTCCGGAGGCTGAGACAGAATTGCTTGAACCTGGGAGGCGGAGGTTGCAGTGAGCCGAGATTGCGCCACCGAGCTCCAGCCTGGGCTACAGGGCAAGACTGTCTAAAAAAAAAA
>NW_016809732.1:167203-242311 GCF_001698545.2 Rhinopithecus bieti
CGCCCGGCTAATTTTTTTTGTATTTTTAGTAGAGAAGGGGTTTCACCGTGTTGGCCAGGTTGGTCTCGATCTCCTGACTTCGTGATCCTCCCGTCTCGGCCTCCCAAACTGTTGGGATTACAGGCGTGAGCCACCGCGCCCAGCCGGATTCAAGGATTTAAAAACAAGATCATTCGGCCTGGTGAAACACCAGGCCAACATGGTGAAACACCATCTCTACCGAAAATTAGCTGTGCGCCGTGGCGCGCGCCTGTAATCCCAGCTACTAGGGATTGTTCAAGCAATCCCAGGAGAATTGCTTGAACCCGGGAGGCGGTGGTTGCAGTGAGCCGAGATCTCGCCACTGCACTCCAGCCTGGTGGCAGAGGGAGAATTCATGTAAAAAACACACACACACAAACAAGATCGTCCCTCTCCCCATCTCGGTCCCTCTCCTCCTTTCTCCTTGCCACTTGGGATTCTTTCCGTGGTTTCTCTTCCTCCTCTGCAGGCAGCCTTTCTCTTCCTGTGCAGGTTACAGTGGTGGGTGGCCTCTATGCCCTCGTTTCTATCTTTCCCATCTGTTAAACCAGAAAGTAAGGCCCTCCCCTCCTCTCTTCTGGCTCCAAACTAACAAACAAAAAACTGGGAGAAAATCTGGTTGGCCCTGCTTAGGTTTCTTGCCCACCTCTGGAACAATCGCCCTGGGTGGGAAAATAGGGTCTGATGTTTGGCTTGCCCTGGACCATGCACCCAGCCTTGTACCTACAGGGTAGAATTAGGCGCCCTGTGACTGGTCTCGCCCCACGAGGACTGTAGGTATGGAGTAGAGAAGTTTTCCAAAAGAACTGAGAGTCTCAACAGACAAATATCCAAGGATGTTCACTAGATCTGTGATCACTGCTGTTCTTTGATAATCTTCTGGAAGTCCTGACTGATGTAATAAGACAGGAAATGGAAATGTAATGTATAATATTAGGAAAGAAAAGGCAAAGGGATTACTCACAGTAGAAATTGCCAGACTGGGCCAGGCACAGTGACTCATGCCTATAATCGTAACACTTTGGAAGGCCGAGGTGGGAGGATCACTTGAACCCAGGAGTTTCGAGACCAGCCTGGGCAACACAGTGAGACCCCATCTCTTAAAAAATAATTCCACACAACCCAACCCAAAGAAATAAAATATGAAGAAAAACTAATAGAATTGATAAAGGGGTTTAATAAAGTTGCTACATAGAAGTTCTTCAACAAGTCATATCAGTCCTTTATATTGGTAATAACAATAACATTATATGAAAATACTAAAAGAAATCCTATCACAGCGGGCGCGTGGCTCATCCTGTAATCCAGACTTTGGAGGCACAAGTACGGGCGATCACGAGGTCAGGAGATCAAGACCATTCCTGGCTAACACGGTGAACGACCTCGTTCTACTAAAAATACAAAAACTTAGCTGGCGAGTGCGGGCGCCTGTAGTCCAGCACTGGGATCTGGGCAGGAGATGGCGGTAAATCCGGGAGGTGGAGCTTGCAGTGAGCTGAGATCCGCCACTGCCTCAGCCGGGCGAAGAGCGAGACTCCGCTCAAAAAAATACTAAAAGAAATCCTTCACAATAGCAACAAAAAACAAAAGGTCCATGTGATGCAGAGCATAACCCCTCACTCCTTAGAGATGGATTGTACATAGTGACTTCCTTCCAAAAGTCGAGCAGGAAAATTAATTTTCAATTAACATATTAGGTTTTAGTCCACTTCTGTGTATTCCATTATTTTAAAATTTAATAGAATGATTCTAAAAGCAATTGATAGTGTAAACAGGAAAAGATATAACAAAACTCTGAAAAGAAAAGGAAGGAGGAAAGAAGTAGCTCTGTTGGCTGATAAATAGCTTTTAAAACAATGTGTGGTTGGCTGAGCTTGGTAGCCCACACCTGTAGCCCCAGCACTTTGGGAGGCTGAGGTGACAGGATTGACTGAGCCCAGCAGTTTGAGGCTGCAGTCAGCTATGATTGCACTACTGCACTCCAGCCTGGGCAGCAGAGTAAGACCCTATCTCAATAAAAAACAAAAACAAAAAACAAAACAATTTAAAAAACAAAGAACCCTGTTGTTAGGATTTTGATTGACATTGCATTATATCTGCAGATTTATTCAGAAAGAATGCACCTCATGAAAATACTGTCTTCTAGTTAAATCATATCCCTAGTCTAATCAGTACTTATCTAGGGAATGGGACACTCACTGGACTAGGGATATGATGAATTTGTTATTGATGCTTAATAAATAGTCATAATTATGTTCATACATGGTTCTTAACTTGCTGAAATATATTATTAAAAGCATGTATTAAAGTTGAATTTTATCAGTTGTTTTGTTTTGTTTTGGGACAGGATCTGTCTCTGTTGCCTAGGCTAGAGTGCAATGGTTTGATCTCGCCTCAAAGCAGCCTCAACCTCCCTAGCTCAAGCAATCCTCCCACTTTAGCCTCCTGAAGAACTGGGACTACAGCCATGTGCCACCAAACCAGGCTAATTTTGTTTTCTTTTCCTTTTTTTTTTTTTTTTTTGAGACGGAGTTTCACTCTTGTTGCCCAGGCTGGAGTGCAATTGTGCAATCTTGGCTCACTGCAACCTCTGCCTCCTGGGTTCAAGCAGCTCCCCTGCCTCAGCCTCCCAAGTAGCTGGGATTATAGGCATGTGCCACCATGCCCGACTAATTTTGTGTTTTTTTTTTTTTTTCTTTTTTAGTGAAGATGGGGTTTCTCCATGTTGGTCAGGCTGGTCTCAACCTCAGGTGATCCACCTGCCTTGGCCTCCCAAAGTGCTGGTATTACGGGCATGATCCACCATGCCCGGCCTGTTTTCATATTTTTTATAGAGACAAAGAGGTCTCACTATATTGCCGAGGCCGGTCTCAAACTCCTGGGCTCTAAGCGATCCTCATGCCTTGGCCTCCCAGAGTGCTGGGATTACAGGCATGAGCCACTGTGCTCACAGATTTTTTTTTCTTTTAGTATTAATTGAAATAATAATATTTTCTTCTCTTTTGCTTGTTAATGCAAGTTCATTGTAGATTTCCTAATGTGTAGCTGTCACTGATTCCTGGAATAAACTTCCCTTGTTCCTAATAGTATACTATAACAGGTATATAGTGTAGATTTATTGCTAATATCCAGGATTTTATATTTATTTATTTTATAGGGACAGGGGTCTCACTATGCTGCCCAGGCTGGTCTTGAAATCCTGAACTCAAGCAGTCCTCCTGCCTTGGCTTCCCAAAGTGCTGGGATTACAGGCGTGAGTCGCTGCGCCCGGCTTCCGTCTATCTTTAGGCTCCATAATTTTCAAATACCATAAGAATGATCTGTTTCTTGAAGGTTTGAAGGCCACTCACCTAGAGGACCATCTGATGCCTTTATAGAAGGGGCATTTTATTTAAAATAAGAAAAAAAGTGAAAAGTTTTCTATTTACTTAGAAGTTGCTGGTCTATTCAGGGTTTTTTTTTAACCTCTTCTTGAATTAATTTTGGTCACTCGTGGTAAGTGTTTATTGATTGCTGCTGTAACACATTACCACAAATTTAATGGGTTACAATAACACAAAGTTACTATTTAACAGAGGTCAGAAGCCTGAAATGGGTTTCATGGGGCTGAAATCAAGGTGTTGGCAGAGCTGCTTTCTTGCTGGGGCTCAGGAAGAATCCGTTCCCTTGCCTGTTCCTGCTTCTAGATGCCACCTCCCTCTTCCTCCATCTCCAAAGCGCATCACTGCAGCCTCTGTTCTTTCATCACGTCTCCTTTTCCAGCTTTTACTCTCTTGTCCTCCTCTCAGAAAAGAGATTCCATTAGGCCCACCCGATAACCCAGAATAACCTTTGCATCTTACAATCTTTGCAGTAATCACATCTCCAAGTCCCTTTGCCACGCAAGGTTACGTATTCACAGGTTTCAAGAGTTAGGATGAGGACATCTTTGGGGGGCCTTGTTCAGCATCTCATACTCACCATGTTCTGACCACGTCTCCGTCTTCCCTGTATTTTAAATTCTGATTAGCTTTTCATTTTCTAGTGGGTACTTTTCAGGACATTGTGGCGTGTGCTTTCTGAATGTTTGCAGCCATCGTATTTTACACATTCCCATGCTTCTAGCGTTACATGTTATAGGTGAAAACTCCAAACACTCCGATTCTCTCTCTCTTTTTTTTTTTTTTTGAGATGGAGTCTCACTCTGTTGCCCAGGCTGAAGTACAGAGTGTAATGGCACGATCTCAGCTCACTGCAACCTCCACCTCCCAGGTTCAAGCGATTCTCCTGCTTCAGTGTCCCGAGTAGCTTGGATTACAGACATATGCCACCATGCCTGGCTAACTTTTTTTGTATTTTTAGTGGAGATGGGGTTTCACCATGTTGGCCAGGCTGGTGTCGAACTCCTGACCTCAAGTGATCCATCCACCTCGGCCTCCCAAAGTGCTGGGATTACAGGCGTGAGCCGCCGTGCCCAGCCCCAATTCTCTTTTTTATTTTTGAGATGAAGTCTCACTCTTTTGCCCAAGCTGGAATGGCTAGATCTCGGCTCATTCCAACCTCCACCTCCTGGGTTCAAGCAATTCTCCTGCCTCAGTCTCCTGAGTAGCTGGGACTACAGGCATGTGCCACCACGCCTGGCTAATTTTGTATTTTAGTAGAGATGAGGTTTCACTATGTTGGCCAGGCTCATCTCGAACTCCTGACCTCATGATCTGCCCACCCGGCCTCCCAAAGTGCTGGGATTACAGGCATGAGCCACCGCACCCCGCCCTCAATACTCTTTTTATTGTAGACTTGATGGTGGTCATTATGGCTAGTTCCCCAACATTCCTTTCACCCCAAATGGCTCATTTTAGCCAGGCACAAGAATCTCATTTTCCTTCTCAGGGCCCTATGTAGGAATGGACATGCATGACCCAATTCTATTTAATGTATTTATATGTATATTAGAGACAGAGTCTCACTATGTTGCCCAAGCTCATGATCCAATTCTAGCCATGAATCTTGAGTGAAAATCTAATGGCGTTTCTGGAAAAGGTTTCCTATTTCTAACAGTCAGACAAGAAAAGGCCCCTATCTTCTCCTTCAGATGTTGCGGTATCCAAATTTTTTTTTTTTTTTTGAGACAGAGTCTCACTCTTTTGCCCAGGCTGGAGTGCAGTGTGTGATCTTGGCTCACTGCAACCTCTGCTTCCTGGACTCAAGAGGTCCTCCCACCTCAGTCTCCCAAATAGCTGGGACCACAGGAGCCCATCACCAAGCCTGGCTAATTTTTGAATTTTTTTGTAGACACAGGGTTTCACCATGTTGTCCAGGCTGGTCTCGAACTCCTGAGCTCAAGCAATCCACCTGCCTTGGCCTCCCAAAGTGCTGGAATTACAAGCATGAGCCACCACAGCCAGCGGTATCTAAATGTTATGTCTGGAAGTGCTACAGCCATAATGCTGCTGGCCCTAGGATAAAGCCAATATTGGAAAAGGGCAAAGCCAAGAGAATCACAGATATTAAATGAAGACAGAGAGGGAGAGAGCAAGGGAGGCAGAGAGTATAAACAGGTGATGGTAAAAGGCAAATATCTATTTTTGGCAAGAAAGGGGAAGGCTTTTTAAATTTAGATACACGGGGTAGCACAGTGGCTTACGTCTGTAATCCCAGCACGTTGAAAGGCTGAGGCAGAAGAATTGTTTGAGCTCAGGAGTTCAACACCAGCATGGGCAACATGGTGAAACCCCATCTCTACAAAAAAAAAATACAAAAATTAGCCAGGTGTGGTGGCACGCGCCTGTAGACCCAGCTACTTGGGAGGCTGAGGTGGGAGGATCACTTGAGCACAGAGGGAGGTGCAGGCTGCAGTGAGCTGTGATTGTGCCACCGCACTCCAGCCTAGGTGACAGAGTGAGGCCCTGCCTCAACAAATAAATAAATGCACTTAGACACACAGAAAGAGAGCCAACTTTTTCAGTTTTGTTCACTTTGCCCACAAATCATCAAGGAAAACACAGAACTCAAAACTGACCAGTTGGTTGATCTACAGGCATCAAAGGCTGTTCTCCATTCCAGGGAAAGAAAAGGCCCTTTTCTTTCTTTTTTTTTTTTTTGAGACGGAGTCTCGCTCTGTCGCCCAGGCTGGAGTGCAGTGGCCGGATCTCAGCTCACTGCAAGCTCCGCCTCCCGGGTTCACGCCATTCTCCTGCCTCAGCCTCCCGAGTAGCTGGGACTACAGGCGCCCGCCACCTCGCCCAGCTAGTTTTTTGTATTTTTTTAGTAGAGACGGGGTTTCACCGTGTTCGCCAGGATGGTCTCGATCTCCTGACCTCGTGATCCGCCCGTCTCGGCCTCCCAAAGTGCTGGGATTACAGGATTGAGCCACCGTGCCCGGCCGAAAAGGCCCTTTTCTAATTGAGTAACTTGTGCTCACACTGTGTATAAACAACAAAGACAAAACTGAGGAGCCAGGAGACATTGGCATCTCCAAGATAAACACATAAACCAAAACAAGAGCAACAAAAATCCACCACCAATAGTCAGAATTCCTGTTCAGGCCGGGCGCGGTGGCTCAAGGAGGCTGAGGCAGGAGAATGGCGTAAACCCGGGAGGCGGAGCTTGCAGTGAGCTGAGATCCGGCCACTGCACTCCAGGCCGGGCGACAGAGCGAGACTCCGTCTCAAAAAAAAAAAAAAAAAAAAAAAAATTCCTGTTCAGTCCGCTGTCTGGCAGAGATCGCCTAATGGTCAGATCATGAAAACCTCACTGAAGGGGGCATAAGTCGCTGTATACAAATCAGAACCCAAGCCAGAAACAGACCTGGCCAAGAATCAGACAGAATCTAGAAAGTAAAACAGAAATAAAGCCAGCAAACAGTCAAAAAAAACACGAGGCCTGGCACGGTGGCTCACGCCTGTAATACCAGCACTCTGGGAGGCCGAGGCGGGCAAATCATCTGAGATCTAGTGAAACCCTGTCTCTAGTAAAAATACAAAAAATAGCTGGGCATGGTGGTACGCACCTGTAATCCCAGCTACTCAGGAGGCTGAGGCAGGAGAACGGCTTGAACCTGGGAGGCGGAGGTTGCAGTGAACCAAGATCACGCCACTGCACTCCAGCCTGGGGAACAAGAGTGAAACTGTCTCAAAAAAAACAAAACAAAACAGGATTCTTGAGAGTTAAGGTTTATTGCCTCATAAAATTCATCCTTATTGGGAGGATCAAAGGATGAAATGAGTGTAAAAGTGCACTGTGACTCCTTTTTTTTTTTTTTTTTTTTGGAGACAGGGTTTCACTCTGTCACCCAGGCTGGAGTGCAGTGGCATGATTTCGGCTCACTGTAGCCTCAACCTCCTAGGCTCAAGTGATCCTCCCACTTCAGCCTCCTTAGAAGGGATTACAGGCGCTCACCACCATGCCTGGCCAATTTTTTAGTGTTTGTAGAGATGGGGTCTACCTATGTTGCCCAGGCAAGCCTCAAACTCCTGAGCTCAAGTGATCCTCCAGCCTGCGTTTGCCAGAGTGTTGGGATTACCGACATGAGCAGCCATGCCTGCCTGTGAACCCTATTGAGGAATGCAAAACAAGCCATCACTATTAACATCATCATCTCCAAGTTATAGGAGCTTTAGAAATGATCTAGGTTCATTTGTGCACTTGGACAAACCGCCCCTGCAGCTCCAGTAGATCAGTGCCTCCAGGCTTTCTGGGTGGACCCTTCCCAGTGGGAGAAAAAACCAGAGGCAGATGGTTCTTTTAGACAAGGGAAGAATGTTATCTGCACAACAATTGCACGGTCAGACTTCAGGGAATGGATTTCCAAATGAGAAAACACTACAGGTTTTTGAAGAAAAAAAGAAAGATAAGATTACCAAAGTTACTATCTGTCTGTTAATGATACGAAAAAAAGAAAAAAACAGCGAAAATTTCACATGAAAATCGTATCCATAAAGGTCATAACACATCTTCAGATATTAGCATTACAAAAATCAGAGAGAAGAATTTCAGGTCAGGGAGTCAACAACTTCCAGGAACGACTCAAGTTTCACTGATTTGGGATACTGGGACTTAACAGAGTGACCCTGGTTTTTTTGGTTTGATCTGGTTTATCTCAGAGCCCAGTGTTTGCTTTGTAATTTTCTCCTAACTGTGGGGTGTGATGCATGCACTTAGCCACCACCGTAGCAGTTCAAAGTGTCAGGTTTTGGGGTTTTATTTCTTCATTTTTTGTTTATTTTTGTTTTGAAGCAGAGTCTCACTCTGTTGTCCAGGCTGGAGTGCAGTGGCACGATCTTGGCTCGCTGCAAGCTCTGCCTCCTGGATTCAAGGGATCCTCATGCCTCAGTCTCCCAAGTAGCTGGGACTGCAGGCACACGCCACCATGCTTGGGTAATTTTTGTATTTTCAGTAGAGACAGGGTTTCACCATGTTGGCCAGGCTGGTCTCAAACTCCTGACCGCAAGTGACCTGCCCACCTGTGCCTTCCAAATTGCTAGGATTACAGGTGTGAGCCACTGTGGCCAGCCTGTATTTTGTTGGTGGTGGGTTTTTTTGTTTTGTTTTGTTTCTTGAGACAGCATCTTGCTCTGTCACCCACTTTGGAGTGCAGTAGTACAACCATGGCTCACCGCAACCTTTACCTCCCTAGCTCAAGTGATCTTCCCACTTTAGCCTCCCAAGTAGGCTCATGCCACCACGCCCAGCTAATATGTTTGTTGTTGTTGTTGTTGTTGTTGTTGTTGGTAGAGATGGGGTTTTGTCATGTTCCCCAGGCTGGTCTCTAATTCCTGCACTAAAGTGATCCTCCCACCTTGGCCTCCCAAAGTGCTGGGATTACAGGCGTGAACCACGGAGCCTGGTCATGAATTTAAATCTTATGTGATTCCTCCTCTTTGAAACTTAATAACCATGTGGCAAACATTCCTAAACATGTGGTTGCCTCTCAAGGAACACATAAACAATGAAAAGTGGCAAAATCAAGGTAATTTCAATCCACATGTATGAGAAACTCTAACAACCCAGACTGGATGTCTCCAAGTTGCCCAACCTGCTAAGGTCACCCTATCATCTAAAATCAAAATGAAAATGGTTGAATCCCAGCTTACCTATAGTGGGAAACCCAACACCCTTCCCCATAATAGCTCCAAAACAGGCTTGTGGTGGTGGGTTAGACAAGGGGCATTGGTGATTGGTTTAGGCAAACCAGGATCAACCCCTTGAAACTTAGATATGCTTATGTATGCCTAAGTGAAATGAATGACAGCAGCCATAGAAAGGAATGAGAGGGAGGAATTAGGATTATTTTGTTATTATAAAGCACTTGTATTACCTGTGAAGTGACATATTGTTATTTGAAAGTGGACTTGAATTAATTATAAATGTATATTGCAAACTTTTGGGGAACCACTGAAAAAAGTTATTTAAAGTAGAAAAAGAAACATAGGCTAGGCAAGGTGGCTCATGCCTGTAATCCCAGCAACTTGGGAGCTGAGGTGGGAGGATTGCTTAAACCCAGGAGTTCCAAACCAGCCTGGGCAATGTAGCAAGATCTCATCTCTATTAAAATAATAATAATGATAATAATAAAATAAAGCTATTTTAAATATAAAGACACATCTAGATTAAAGGCAAAGGGATGGAGAAAGAGATATTATACTAACACTTACCAACAGAAAGCAAGGGTTAGCTATACTGACTTCAGACAGATTTCAGAGCAAAGAAAGGGATATCTTTATAAGGGTATTACACAATGGTAAAGGGGTTAATGCATAGCCATCTTTTTTTTTTTTTTTTTTTTGAGACAGGGTCTTGCTCTCTCTGTGTCACCCAGGCTTGAGTGCACTGGTACGATCTCGGCTCACTGCAACCTCAAGCGGTCCTCTCACCTCAGCCTCCTGAGTAGCTGGGACTATAGGCACATGCCACCATGCTTGGCTAATTTTTGTATTTTTTTGTAGAGACAGGATTTTGCTATATTACCGAGGTTGGTCTTGAACTCCTGGACTCATGCAATCTGCCCACCTCGGCCTCCCAAAGTGCTTCACCCAGCCCCATATCAATCCTTAATGTGTGAAGCAAAAACTGGTAGAACTACAAGAAGAAATACGTGAATCCACTATTATTAGTTGAAGATTTCAACACCCCTCTATCAAAAATGAACAGATCCAGCGAGCAGAAGCTCAGTAACTCAATAGCACCACCAGTCAAGTGGATATATGAGTATTTGTAGGCTGCTTCATCCAGCAGCAGCAGAATATACATTCTTCTCAAGGTAGCATGGAACATTCATGAGATAGGCCATTTTCTGGGCCATAAAACACACCTTAACAAATTCAAAAGAATAGAAACCACACAGGCCAGCTGCGGTGGCTCACACCTGTAATCCCACCACTTTGGGAGGCCCAGGTGGGCATATCACCTGAGGTTGAGAGCTCGAGACCAGCCTGACCAACACGGAGAAACCCCGTCTCTACTAAAATTACAAAATTAGCCAGGACTCATATCTGTAGTCCCAGTTACTCAGGAGGCTGAGGCAGGAGAATCACTTGAACCCGGGAGGCGGAGATTGCGGTGAGCTGAGATCCAGCCATTGCACTGCAGCCTGGGCAACAAGAGCAAAACTCTGTCACACAAACACACACACAAAAAAAAAAATTAAAGGAAGCCGAGGGAAGCACAGGGCTTCAGAAGAACATTTTGGGCCAGGCGGATCACCTGAGGTCGGGAGTTCGAGACCAGCCTGACCAACATGGAGAAACCCTGTCTCTACTAAAAATACAAAATTTAGCCAGGTGTGGTGGTGCATGCCTGTAATCCCAGCTACTCGGGAGGCTGAGGCAGGAGAATCGCTTGAACCCGGGAGGCAGAGGTTGTGGTGAGCCAAGATCGCACCACTGCACTCCAGCCTGGGCAACAAGAGAGAAACTGGCTCAAAAAAGAAAAAAAAGAAAAAGAAACCACACAAAGTATGTTGTCAGGACACAATAAAATTAAACTAGAAATCAATAATAGAAAGTTAGCTGGAAAAAAAACCCGAAATATCTGGAGATTAAACAGCACACTTCTTTTTTGAGACAGAGTTTCACTCTTGCTGCCCAGGCTGGAGTGCAGTGGCGCAGTCTTGGCTCACTGCAACCTTCGCCTTCCGGGTTCAAGTGATTCTCCTGCCTCAGCCTCTCAAGTACCTGGGATTACAGGCATGGGTCACCATACTCAGCTAATTTTTTGTATTTAGTAGAGACGGCGTTTCACTGTGTTGGGTCAGGCTGGTCTTGAATTCCTGACCTCAGGAAATCCACCTGCCTCGGCCTCCCAAAGTGCTGGGATTACAGGCGTCAGCCGCTGCGCCAGCCAACAACACACTTCTGAGTAACACATGGGCCAAAGAAGAAATCTCAAGAAAAGTTTTAAAGCATGTTGGTATTGCATTTAAATCTTATGAAAATTAAAATACAAACTATCAGAATTTGTGGGATGCAGAAGAAAAAAAACAGTGCTTAGAGGGAAATTTCTAGCACTGACTGCATCTATGAGAAAAGAGAAAGATCTAAAATCAATCATCTAAGCTTCTACCGTAGGAAACAAGAAAAAGAACAGCAAATTAAATCCAAAGCAAACAAAAGAAAAGAAAAAAAAAGAAATTAGAGCAGAAGCCAATAGAATTGGAAACAGGAAATCAATAGAGAAAAATCAACAAAACCGAAAGCTGGTTCTTTGAAAAGAAAAATCCCTCCGGGCGCGTGGCTCCAGCCTGTAATCCCAGCACTTTGGGAGGCCGAGACGGGCGGATCACGAGGTCAGGAAATCGAGACCATCCTGGCTAACACGGTGAAACCCTGTCTCTACTAAAATTACAAAAAACTAGCCGGGCGAGGTGGCGGGCGCCTGTAGTCCCAGCTACTCGGGAGGCTGAGGCAGGAGAATGGCGTGAACCCGGGAGGCGGAGCTTGCAGTGAGCTGAGATCTGGCCACTGCACTCCAGCCCGGGCGACAGAGCGAGACTCCGTCTCAAAAAAAAAAAAAAGAAAAGAAAAGAAAAGAAAAATCGTTATGGTTCTGTGAGCACAGAATATGAGCAGAATGGGTGTAAAGCAGGCAACCGAGAGAGCGTCTGACGTGTATGCTCAGCAGAAGTCCAATTCCCTGTCCAAGATGTCAAATCTCTTGATACATCTCTGGACTTGGAGCACTGCCCTACAAGGTGCCCCCACATACACCCCAACAGAGGACGCCCCTTTGCCCCACCCAGCTCACCTAGCCATATGCAGATGTAAGACCCTGAGATTTTAAGCCCAAATGGGCAAAACATGCAGCCACATCTTTTGTGATTTTTTGTTCAAAACGTGTGGCCACATCTTGAAAGGGCCCCCTCCACACCCATGGGTATTTCTCGCAAGGTGAAGATGAGAGACTGAGAAAAAAAATAAGACACAGAGACAAAGTATAGAGGAAGAAAAGTGGGCCCAGGGGACCGGTACTCAGCAAGTGAGGACCTACACTGGCGCTGGTCTCTGAGTTCCCTCAGTATTTATTGATCACTATCTTTACTATCTCCGCAAGGGGAATGCGGTATGATTGTGCGGTGATAGTGGGGAGAGGGTCAGCAGGAAAACATGTGAACAAAAGACTGTGTCATAAATAAGTTTAAGGAAAGGTGCTGTGCCTGGATGTGTACATAGGCTAGATTTATGTTTGACTTTACACAAACATCTCGGTGCATTAAGGAGCAGTATTGCTGCCAGCATGTCTCACCTCCAGCCAGTAAAGAGAATGTATGATCGAGTTTTACACCGAGTCATTCCATTCCCAGGGACGAGCAGGAGACAGATGCCTTCCTCTTATCTCAACCACATAGAGGCCTTCCTCTTTCACTAATCCTCCTCAGCATAGACCCTTTATGGGTGTCGGGCTGGGGAACAGTCAGGTCTTTCCCTTCCCATGAGGCCATATCTCAGACTATCTCAGTGCGGGGAAACCTGGACAATACCCAGGCTTTCTTGGGCAGGGGTCCCTGTGGCCTTCCGTAGTGCATTGTGTCCCTGGGTACTCGAGACTGGAGAATGGCGATGACTTACCAAGCATACTGCCTGCAAACACATTTTTACAAAGGCCATCCTACACAGCCCTAAATCCCTTAAACCTTGAGTCAATATAGCACAAGTTTCTAGGAGCACAGTGTTGGGGCTAGGGCTACAGATTAATGGCATCTCAAAGCAGAAGTATTTTTCTTAGTACAGATCAAAATGGAGTTTCTTGTGTCTTCCTTTTTCTACATAGACACAGTAACAGTCTGATTTCTCTTTATTTCCCCCACAACATCTTTTATGACTCAGCCCAACAATCTCCAGGCAGTGCCCAAGGTTAATGGCTAGGCCAATTGCTGCTGCAATCTGGACTCAGGATGTGCAGACCAGAGATAGTCAAGGGTGTCTGATAACTCTGAGGGGTTGGTCGTGCTCAACCAGGAAGGAGCTCAGGCCCCCAGACTGGCCAGGAGCTCAGTTGACTCAGCACTGTTCTTGAGTGCAGGACAGAATGGGACTAGTGCTGAATTTTGGAGGTTAAAATAAAATACTCCAGGTCTTGACAGAGATGACCTAGCTGAAGTCGTTCAGTTCCCCTTCAAACATGGGTCCTGGACTCAAGAAACAGTCGGCATCATGGGATGGGAGGTTGAGCCCTGGAGTTGGAGACCAGCCTGGGCAACATAGTAAGACCTCATCTCTACAAAAAATTTAAGAATTAGCCAGGCATTGTGTCATGAGCCTCTAGTCCTAGCTACTCAGGAGGCTGAGATAGGAGGATTGCTTGAGCTCGGGAGGTCAAGGCAGCAGCAAGCCATGATTGTGCCACTGCACTCCAGCCTGGGCAACAGAGTGAGACCCTATCTCAATAAATAAATAAATAAGGGCTGGGCGTGGTGACTCACACCTGTAATCCCAGCACTTTGGGAGGCTGAGGTGGCGGATCACCTGAGGTAGGTGTCAGGCCTCTGAGCCCAAGCTAAGCCATCATATCCCCTGTGACCTGCATCCAGATGGCCTGAAGCAACTGAAGAGCCACAAAAGAAGTAAAAATAGGCCGGGCGCGGTGGCTCAAGCCTGTAATCCCAGCACTTTGGGAGGCCGAGGTGGGCGGATCACGAGGTCAGGAGATCGAGACCATCCTGGCCAACATGGTGAAACCCCGTCTCTACTAAAAATATAAGAAAATTAGCCGGGCGTGGTGGCGGGCGCCTGTAGTCCCAGCTACTCGGGAGGCTGAGGCAGGAGAATGGCGTGAACCTGGCGGGGCGGAGCTTGCAGTGAGCCGAGATGGCACCACTGCACTCCAGCCTGGGGCACAGAGCAAGACTCCGTCTCAAAAAAAAAAAAAAAAAAAAAGTGAAAATAGCTTTAACTGATGACATTCCACCATCATGATTTGTTTCTGCCCCACCCTAACTGATCAATGTCCTTTGTAATCTCCCCCACCCTTAAGAAGGTTCTTTGTAATTCTCTCCACCCTTCAGAATGTACTTTGTGAGATCCACCCCCTGCCTGTAAAATATTGCTCCTAGCTGGGCGGGCGCGGTGGCTCACGTCTGTAATCCCAGCACTTTCCGAGGCTGAGGCGGGCGGATCATGAGGTCAGGAGATCAAGACCATTCTGGCTAACACGGTGAAACCCCGTCTCTACTAAAAATGCAAAAAATTAGCAGGGCATGGTGGCGGGCGCCTGTGGTCCCAGCTACTGGGGAGGCTGAGGCAGGAGAATGGCGTGAACCCGGGAGGCGGAGCTTGCAGTGAGCCGAGATCGCACCACTGCACTCCAGCCTGGGCAACAGAGCAAGACTCTGTCTCAGAAAAAAAAAAAAACATTGCTCCTAACTCCACCACCTATCCCAAAATCTATAAGAACTAATGATAATCCCACCACCCTTTGCTGACTCTCTTTTCGGACTCAGCCCACCTGCTCCCAGGTGAAATAAACAGCCTTGTTGCTGACACAAAGCCTGTTTGGTGGTCTCTTCACAGGGACATGTGAGACAGTAGGGAGTTCGAGACCAGTCTGACCAACATGAAGAAACCCCGTCACTACTAAAAGTACAAAATTAGCTGGGTGTGGTGGTGCATGCCTGTAATCCCAGCTACTCGGGAGGCTGAGGCAGGAGAATCACTTGAACCCGGGAGGTGGAGGTTGCAGTGAGCCAAGACCATGCCACTTCTCTCCAGCCTGCGTGACAGGAGTGAAACTCCATCTCAATAAATAAAATAAAATAAAATAAAAAAGTAGGAGAACATCCTGTCCACCATCTTTCCAGTCCAGAAAGCTCTGTGCAACTACAAAGGCCACTTGGAGTCATCTGAGGGACTGTGTTTGTAAGAAGTACAAGGACTGACAGATTGTAAGCCATCTTTGGAGAAGAGTGTTTGCTTGGCCATGCCTGTGAGGGCCACTGTGGACCAAGTGTGACACCAGACCAGAAGTAATAGCAAAGACCTTGGAGGGAACATCTTCCAGGAACCTGGTGTCATCTGGTCACTGAGGGAGAATGCCCAGAAGCACTTTTTGTCCTATAGCTCCATTTGAATCTGTCCCCAAGATATTACTAACAACGACAACGATAATAATGTAATACCATTGTCCATTACCTACTATTTGATGTAATGACATTTCCTTCTTGTAATATCATTAACAGCTGCCATATTCCGGGTTGGGCTGAGTGTTTTCAGCCATTACCTCATAATCCTGACAAGGATCCTAGAGGGGGTTATCACTTGTTTTCTTCAGATGGGTGAACTGCAGTTCAAATGGTTTAAGTAAGTTGCCTGGAGCTAAATGGCTAATTAGTGGCAGATAGGGGACTGGAAATTACTTCTGCCTGATTCCAGAAACAGAGTGGGAACAAAAGGTCATCATTTAACATCAGATAATCAAAAAACAGGAATATCCAACTCCATACACAGCTCATCACTCATTCAGCAAATGCACTGGGAGTACCTGCTGTCCCCAGAAATAAAACATTCAGAATGAATAAATTCCATATTTTCAGATGTGAGGAGTCAGAAATGAAGAGTAATGTCTCTAAACTGTCAGGATATGCCTAATTCCTAGAGTCAACAAAATGTCTAAATTCCCAATCATTCTGGTGGTTTGGTTCTTCCACTAAGGTACCTCAAATCAGTTTAATCCGGAACAGCGGGGCAGAACCTTTTCGGTCACAACGTGCATGAGAATCACAGAGTCTGGGGTAGGTCTGGGATGGGGTCTGAGAATCTGCAGCTACTCCCAGGCCTCCTCTGCTGCGGGTCTGAGGCCCACCTTCTGAGCAGCAAGGCTGTAGAGAGTTAACACGAGAGTGTCAAAGCTGGAGGCCTCTCCAGGCGTCCAACTTGCATTGGTCACATGGGGTCACTGGGCCTCAGAGGAAAATGGGATTTGCCCAAGGTCACACAAGAATTTAGGGCAAGAGCTGGCCCCAGAAGTCCTGGCCCTCAGAGCAGTGGAAGTGTAAAGACAACCCTGTTCAGCATCACCACAAGAATAATCCCCAGTTTTGAACACCTAACTGCCAGGCCCTGTAACACATTCTCATTTGATTCCTACCAAAAAAAAAAAAAAAAAAAAAAAAACAATAGGCGTTATTATCTCTTATTCTTTTTTCTTTTTCTTTTTTTTTTTTTTGAGATAGAGTCTCGCTCTGTCACCCAGGCTGGAGTGCAGTGGCGTGATCTCAGCTCACTGCAACCTCCGCCTGAGTAGTTGGGAATACAGGCTCCCTCCACCAAACCCGGTTACTTTTTTGTATTTTTAGTAGAGACGGTGTTTCACCATGTTAGCCAGGATGGTCTCCATCTCCTGACCTGGTGAACCGCCCGCCTCAGCCTCCCAAATTGCTGGGATTATAGGTGCGAGCCACCGCGCCCAGCCATTATCTCTTATTCTTATTATTCATAGATGAGAAAATTAAGGCTTACGTAAAAGCAACTGGTCAAACCAGGATTTGAATGTAGATATGTCTAACTTTAAAGCCTGTTCTTTCTGCTAAGGTACATACATTTCATCCCATTTCAAAATGTCTAAGACCAGACAATCATGGGCAGTCTTCAACAAGTAGAGGACTTAAGTTGCATTCAAGTGCAAACTACCTCTATTTTTTTTTTTTTTTTTTTTTGGTACAGGGTCTCACTCTATCACCCAGGTTGGGGTGCAGTGGTGTAATCATCACTCACTGTAGCCTCGACCTCTTGGGCTCAAGTGATTCTCCCGTCTCAGTCTCCCAAGTAGCTGGAACTTAGACTCCCGACTAATTATTTGTTTATTTATTTTTGGTAGCTACTGGGTCTCATTATGTTGGTAGACTGGTCTTGAACTCCTGGGTTCAAGCAATCCTCCCTCCTCAGCCTTCTGAGGTTCTGAACCACTAATAAAAATATATATTATTTAATTAATAATTTTAATTAAAAAATAACCAGACCAGTTGGGGTGGCTCATGCCCATAATCCCATCCCTTTGGGAGGCTGAGGCTGGATGATCACTTAAAGCCAGCAGTCCATACCAGCCTGGCCAACATAGTGAGACCCCATTGCTACCAAAAATAAAAATATTAGTCAGGTGTGGTGCTGCATGCTGGTAGTCCCAGACAGACAGGAGGCTGAGGCATCAGGAGTCCTTGAGCCCAGGAGTTCAAGGTCCCAGTGAGCTCTGATGGCACCACTGCATTCCATCCTGGGTGACAGATCAATATCCTGTCTCAAAATAATAATAGTTGGGGGTAGCAGTCTTGCCATGTTGGCCAGGTTAGTCTTGAACTCCAGGCCGTGAGCGATCCCTCCACCTTGGCATATCCAAAGGCATTGGGATTATAGGAATGAGCCACTGCGTCCAGCCCGTAAAAGTGGAGTTTAAAGAGCTGTAAATTATTTCAGGGTCTTATTGCAAAATAAGGCAATTAAATAGACTATAGACATATTTAACACTTAAAATAGCAACTCTTTTTTCTTTTTTTTTTTTGAGATGGAGTCTTGCTCTGTCACCCAGCCTGGAGTGCAGTGGTCGGATCTCAGCTCACTGCAAGATCCGCCTCCCGGGTTTACGCCATTCTCCTGCCTCAGCCTCCCGTGTAGCTGGGACTACAGGCGCCCGCCACCTCGCCCGGCTAGGTTTTGTATTTTTTAGTAGAGACAGGGTTTCACCAGGTTAGCCAGGATGGTCTCGATCTCCTGACCTCGTGATCCGCCCGTCTCGGCCTCCCAAAGTGCTGGGATTACAGGCTTGAGCCACCGCGCCCGGCCAAAATAGCAACTCTTTAACTTAAGTTAAAACATTTAAAACAGGCCGGGAGTGGTGGCTCAAGCCCAGCCTTCTGAGAGGCTGAGCCAGGCAGATCTCCTGAGGTCAGGAGTTTGAGGCTAGCCTGGGCAACATGGCAAAATTCTGTCTCTACTAAAAAAAAATACAAAAAATCAGCGTGGTGGTGGGCGTCTGTCATCCTAGCGCCTCAGGAGGCTAAGGCAGGAGAGTCGCTTGAACCTGAGAGGCAGAGATTGCAGTGAGCCAAGATGGTGCCACTGCATTCCAGCCTAGGTGAAAGAGAGAGACTATGTCCCCCCCCAAAAAAAAAAAAAAAAATTAAAACAGAAAAACTACCTACTCATGGGTGTTCTGTTATTCCTTGTCATAAAGTAATAAAGTTATTTGGGAAAACTGCATTTTTCTTTTTATTTTTTAAAATGTCTACTCGTCCCTTTGCACAGATTCTGCCTGTGACTCGGTCTCCAGGCTTCCTTTGGGTTGACTTGGCTCAGTGACATCTGGCCCAGCTCTCTGGGGCCATACAAAGACCAAGCTTGGGGTGTGCTCCTCCTCTGGCATCTGGGATGTGGTTGCTCCGTCTGCTCTGCTGTGGTCCCTCCAGTGAGCCACTGGTTCGGCCAGCTTTCCCAGTCTCTCCATAGCAGGTTTTGATAGCATCTTCAAACTGGAGCAGTCAAGTGACAAGGGGATACTGTGTGTGACAAGGAAAGTTTTAAGGCTCACACCTGTAATCCCAGCACTTTGGGAGGCCAAGGCAGGTGGATCACCTGAGGTCAGGAGTTCAAGACCAGCCTGGCCAACATGGCGAAACCCTGTCTCTACAAAAATACAAAAATTTTCTGGGCATGATGGCAGGTGCCTGTAATTCCAGCTACTCAAGAGGTTGGGGCAGAAGAATCGCTTGAACCTGGGCGGCAGAAGCTGCAGTGAGCCGAGATTATGCCATCATGCCGTTGCACTCCAGCCTGGGTGACAGAGTGAGACTCCATCTCAAAAAAAAAAAAAGCAACTACTGCTCCAGATTCCCAAGTTTCTGATTAAAACTGCCTTCTCCTTTCTCTTGGCAGTGTATTTGTCACTAAAGAAAGACACCTTCTCACTCACATTGTGCCTCACATTGCCGCAAGGCAGAAACACTTCTCAGGAGCCAAACAAAGAGGCAGTCTGACAACTTCAAAACCTTGTAATACATTATCAAGATGTGTAACATATTTGTGTTGTTTGTAGCAACACTGTATTGATATTAATTATAGTTCCCATGATTTGAGGGAGACAAAAAAGATTTTTTAAAATAGTGATAATTCTATCCCAAATAAAAATTGTTAATACTTAGCCTTTGAAGATCTCAGGAAATGAGACATTTTAATTTTCAATTTACATTTGTATTTTTGTGGCGAGAGTCATGACAGAGTGGTAAATAAAATACTTTCAGCATAAAAGTATATTACAAATTGATGGAGGGAAGGAATGGAAATATGAAGAGAAAAAGGAAAGATGAAAGTTTCTGACTTTGGAAGAGCTTGTTCATGTATTTTTTAAAAATGGGTGACAGTATCAAATTGTGGTGTGTATACGTCATTGGATATATTTAAAACAATGATGTAACCATTTTATTTTTAAATGTTACTATTTGTAATATGCCAGCCCTTGCAACTATTTTTAATTATGGTGAAAATGTTTTATGCCCACTTGGAACATGTACAAGGGTTACATGGTTTTCCAGAAATTATTTTAGAGAATGCTCAAGCACACAGTTAATTAGTTCTATGTTGGAGGAAAAATGTTCCCAACTACGTCCCTGTGATTCCTGGGCTTGCCATTTGCGCCCTCTGCCGGTGTGCTGAGATGTTTTGCTTTTTAGACAGCGAAACTGTCCTTGGCTCTATCCCTTGCTAACTGTGGTCAAAATCCCCCCACCAGGAGGGCCTGAGAAGAGCCAGGCCACCTGTGATGGCCTCAGGAGCCTGTCGTGCATTTGAATGATCCATCACAGCACGCAGGTCACAGAATCACCGGGTCCCTCTCTTGGAGTTGGGTGACAGCAGAACACACTCTTGGTCTAAGTTCTGAACTTACACAATCTTCTTTTGCTGACTAATCTAGTGATGAGTTTCTTAGCCTTGGAAACATTAAGAATTCTAGAAGAGCTACTGTCAAAAAGAGCCATACTCTGGAGAATATTAGAAGAGATTTATTCTGAGCCAAATGTGAGGACCACAACTTGTGACACAGTCCCAGGAGGTCCTGAGCATATATGCCCAAGGTGGTTGGGTCACGGTGTGATTTTATACATTTTAGGGAGACAGAACTCGCAGACATCAATCAATACATGTAAGGTGTACATTGGTTCTGTATGGAAAGGCAGGATAACTCAAAGAGGGGAGTGAGAGGTGGGAGTGATGGGGGTGGATTGGAGCTTCCAGGTCATAGGTGGATTCAAAGATTTTCTGATTGGCAATTGGTTGAAAGAGCTAAGTTATGATCTAAAAACTTGGCATCAGTAGAAAGGAGTGTCTGGGGATAGGGGGTTGTGGAGACCGAGGTTCTGTTCGTGCAGAGGAAGCCTCCAGGAAGTGGGCTTTAGAGCTCTTACCAGACCTGAAAAGGTACCAGACTCTTAGTTAATCTCTCCTGGACCAGGAAAAGACCTGGAAAGGGAGGGGATTCTCTACAGGATGTAAATTTCCTCTACAAGAGACAGCTTTGCAGGGCCGTTTCAAAATATGCCAAAAAAATATATTCTGGGGCCCGGCGCGGTGCCTCACGCCTGTAATACCAGTAGTTTGGGAGGCTGAGGAGGGTGGATCACTTGAAGTCAGGAGTTCAAGACCAGCCTGGCCAATATGGTGAAACCTCATCTCTAATAAAAATACAACAATTAGCTGGTCATGGTGGCAAGTGCCTGTAATCCCAGCTACTTGGGAGGCTAAGGCAGGAGAATCGCTTGAACCCAGGAGGCAGAGGTTGCAGTGAGCCAAGATTGCGCCATTGCACTCCAGCCTTGGTGACAAGAGTGAAACTCCATCTCAAACACAACAACAACTCTCTCTCTCCTCTCTCTCTATATATATACACACACACACATATATATACACATACATATATATATATATATATTCCGGAATAAAATACATTGATTTCTTTCGGGGCCTGCTATCTGTCACATGATGCTATACTAGAGTCAGGTTGAAATTTGGTACCTATAAAGACATTGCTTTGTCAGTCTTAAGATCTTTATTTTATTATTATTTATTTTTATTTATTTATTTATTTTGAGATAGAGTTTCGCTCTTGTTGCCCAGGCTGGAGTGCAGTGGCCTGATCTCAGCTCACTGCAACCTCCGCCTCCTGGGTTCAAGCAACTCTCCTGCCTCAGCCTCCCTAGTAGCTGGGATACAGGTGCCCGCCACCATGCCTGGCTAATTTTTGTATTTTCAGTAGAGATGGGGTTTTGCCACATTGGCCGGGCTGGTTTCAAACTCCTGACCTCAGGTGATCCACCCGCCTTGGCCTCCCAAAGTGCTGGGATTAAAGCGTGAGCCACTGTGCCCGGCCAGATCTTTATTTTAACATTAATGTTGGTCTCTTGTACCTGAATTCCAAAGGGAGAAGGGTATCATGAGGCATGTGGACTCCTGTTCCCATCATGGCCTGAACTAGATTTTCAGGTTTACTGTGGAATGTCCTTGGCTGAGGGTGGGGCAGGGGTAGGGAATGGGGGTGTCTGCCAGTCAGTTGGAGAGCTTAGAAGTTTTTATTTTATTATTTTGTATTTATTTTATTTTATTTTGAGACAGGGTCTCGCTCTGTCACCGAGGTTGGAGTATAGTAGTATGATCATGGGTCACGGCAGCCTTCACCTCCTAGGCTCAAGCAATCCTCCCACCTCAGCCTCCTGAGTATAGCTGGGACTACAGGTGCATGTACCACACCTGGCTAATTTTTTAAATCATTATTTGTAGAGATGAGGTCTTTCTATGTTGCCCAGACTGGTCTCAAACTTCTGGGCTCCAGCGATCTTCCTGCCTTGGCCTCCCAAAGTGTTGGAATTACAGGTGTGAGCCACCACACCTGGTCAGAATTTTACTTTTGGTTTACAGAGTAATGGTGAACACACCGCCAGCGTCTATGTTGTTTGCCATGTGCCAGGCACTGTTTGAAGCTCTCTATGTTCACTTATGCAGTGTGAACTCTAATCCACTCACTGAATTCTCTTATTTGCCCTGTAAGATGGGGACCACTATTATTCCCATTTTACAGATGAAGAAGTTGGGGACTGAGAGGTTAGATAAACCGTCCCAGGCCACACAACTAATCAGGGTAGGAGTCAGGATTTCCAGCCAGGTCCTCTCACTGCAGGCTGGAACATTTACCACTATTCTTTACTGTTTGTTGCTTTAAAATAATAAAACACAGGCAAAAAGATTTTTAAAAAAAAAATCTGTTATCTTGCCACCCAGAGATCATTACCGCTAATGTTTTGGACTTCTCCTTTCTAGTCCTGTGTGAGTGGGAGTCTATGGGTCCCTGGCATTCTGTCTGCTTTATACAAATGAGACCTTCCAGTTCTGTAATCGCTCTGGACACTTTTTGCCTCTATTCCCAGCCACTGTCATTTTTGTGTATCCCCTGGAGCACGAACTAGGCTGAGATCACCCAGTTTCTTTCTGACACTCAGATTCTAGAGTTTTCTCTCCCACAGGCAGCTCCAGGGAATGAGGTCGTGAGGACTCTTCACCAAGGCCTGGCCAGGCAGTGTCCCCCGGGGCTGAAGTCCCCCCTGAGGGAGGCTGCCCCTCCTCTGAGGTGGGAGTGGGGCTGATGCTAAGGAGTTTCTCATACTGAGTATCAAGTTCAGATGGTGCGTGGGAGGAACAGAAGGTGGATTCCAGATCTTGGCTTGTGCCGCTTAGCTCTCCAGCTTTGGTGACATGTGCTCAGGCTTTAGCCCATTGAAGGAACAGATTCTGATAGGAACATTCCCGGTTCTGAAGCCCAAGCTCATTCCTCCCCTCTGGAGCCAAGGATGCCAGTATGTGGTGTAAACTAAAACTCCTAGGCTCCCCAACCAACAGAACGGACCCCTCCTCTGGGCCAACTGCATTTCTAAAGTAAACCTGAAATACGATTTCACTCCGTGGTGGGAATGGGTAGTCGTGCTTTCTTATACCTTCCTCCCTTTGGAATTCAGGCACAGTTGCCCAGCATCAATTTTAAACAGAGACCTTGGCCAGGCATGGTGGCTCATGCCTGTAATCCCAGCACTTTGGGAGGCCGAGGTGGGTGGATCATCTGAGGTCAGGAATTTGAGACCAGCCTGACCGAAATAGTGAAACCCCATCTCTACTAAAGATACAAAATTAGCCAGGCGTGGTGGTGCACCAAGCCTGTAATCCCAGCTACTTGGGACGCTGAGGCAGGAGAGTTGCTTAAACCCAGGAGGCAAAGGTTGCAGTGAGCCGAGATTCTGCAGCCTGGGTAACAAGAGCAAAACTCTGTCTCAAAAAAAAAAAAAAAAAAAAAAAAAAAAAAAAAAAAAAGAAAAGAAAAGAAACAGAGACTTTAAGATTGACTTTTCGTAGCAATAAGCTACCAACGTGACAGAAAGTAGGCCCTAAAAGAAATCAAAGAATTTTATACCAAAACATAGTTCCTTGCCTTTTTTTTTTTTTTTTTCTGAGACAGAGTTTCGCTCTTGTTCCCCAGGCTGGAGTGCAATGGCATGATCTTGATTCACTGCAACCTCTGCCTCCCAGGTTCAAGCGATTCTTCTGCCTCAGTCTCCTGTGTAGCTGGGATTACAGGCATGCACCACCACGCCTGGGTAGTTTTGCATTTTTAGTAGAGATGGGGTTTCTCCATGTTGGTCAGGCTGTTCTTGAACTCCTGACCTCAGGTGATCCGTCCGGCCTACTTTTTGTTTTGTTTTGTTTTTGAGACAGGGTCTCACTCTATTGCCCAGGCTGGAGTGCAGTGGTGTGATCATGGCTCACTGCAGCCTCCTGAGCTCCTGGGTTCAAGTGATCCTCCTGCCACAGCCTCCTGAGTAGCTGGGACCACAGCGGTGCACCACTACATCCGAGACGGGGTCTCGCCATGTTGTCCAGGGTGGTCTTGAACTCTTAGGATCAAGAGATCCTCCCTCCTGGGCCTCCCAAAGTGCTGGGATTACAGGCATAAGCTACCATGCCTGGCCCTCTATTTTTATAATATGGTTGAGCAGTTGTCAATTTGTATATTTAGTCACACCTGACCATATATTTTGAATTACCACAATATTCCATTTTATTCTTTTTTCAACTCAGTCTGATCTGCTGTTAAATATATCCATTGTGTTTCTAATTTCAAGTATTAAATCTTTCATTGCTAGAATTTTTTTTTAGTTATTTACACATATATTTTCATTGTTTATCATTCTCTAGTTAACTTTTTGGTCCCCTCTTTTATTTTTTGAGAAAGATTAAACATATCCGTTGTGTATTCAGTATCTGATAATCTCCATACTGGAATCTGTGGATCTGACTTTGTTGTTTTTGCAAAAAACAGTAGACAGCAGAATCAGCTTCACAGATTTTATTTTCCTTTAAAATGTATTATGAGTAAATTTCAACTGAGACTTTATATGTGGGAAAACTAGAAGGCCTATTGTGAGGGTGTATGTCTCTCAGAGATAATTTACCTCAACTTCTGCCAGCATCTGTGGGGTCTTCTAACCTGGGAAACTATAATTTATTGGCCTGGGGGTTTTGGACCACGCAGGTGGAGAGAATTCAGACCTGAACATCATGTTTCATAATATTAGATCCTATGAACCCTCCAACCAGATGCAATACATGGTAACAAATGTTAGACAACATTGAAGTGAATATCCAGGCCTTACGGCTGTGGCCAAATTATAGACCTGCTGAGAATGAGGTGTCAATTCAAGTGTCAGAGAAAGGACCACCAGAGAGACCATCACTGAGACTAGGAATACCTGAAAGTGCAGCAGACAAAAAAAAAAAGAGAATTTCAAGGCAGGCAGGGAGAAGACGGAAAGACGGAGATGCGAAAGAAACCAGTCCTTAGGGTGGGGAGCACACTTCCGGGACGCGAGGGACCCCTTCCAGGTGAGAGCCCAGGTGAGTTGGGGGGGGGGGGGGACAGAAGTGGGCGTGGGCGTGGCGGGCAGGGCACCCTCCTTGCGACCGGGCTGGGTGGCTTCCGGCTCCCTCGGGGTTCGCTCGGAGGGTTGGTGGTGCCCCTGTCACCGGAAACTCTTTCCCTCGGAACGCAACGGTTTTTTTTCTCCCAGGGAAAGGAAAAACGAGTTGTTTTCCGTTGCGTTGGAAGGACAACAGATCTTGCACGGGGCTTAATTTCTTAGTTTGTGACTTTTATTCCTCTCCTTCCAGTTCTCTACAGTTAAGAAAGAAAAAAAACCCTGGCTTTGACCCCGACGTGACTTGAACACGCAACCTTCTGATCTGGAGTCAGACGCGCTACCATTGCGCCACGAGGTCACAGCAAGCAAACGACTTCGCATCACTAAAGACCTCGTTTCTCCAGTATGGTTCCAGGGCTGGGAGGCTACGGAGGAAAAATGCCCTTTCCTGAATTCCAGCACCAACTTAGAGCGCTGGCGAGTGTCGTTTCTCGGGTGTGGGAACATGGACGCGCTGGGACATCCCAGACTGAACTGCGGCGCCGCAGGGGAGCAGCTCTACCCGGCGGCCAAGACTCGGGCTCCGCCTTCTCCGCGTCGCGGAGTGACCCGGCGAGGGGACGCCGGGATGCGGGAACTAGCACTGGGGGGGTGGGATTGAGGAGACGCCCGGGTGGAGGCCAGGAATCAGGGGGATCCCGGGGCCATAGGGATTCTGGGAGGGAGCGAGGGGACGCAGGGGAGAAGGGGACGCCGCGGAGGACTAGGAGACGTGGGGGTGGGTGACTCCTAGGAGGGGTAAGGACGCCGGGCTTTAGGGGGGAGGAACGAGGGACGGGAGGAAGCCCAGAGGGCAGAGGGACCCCCGGGCAGAGGGGACTCTAAGGCGGAGCGAGGGGACGTCGGGGCGGGCGAGGGGACGCGGGCGGGGGAGAGAACGCCGAGGAGAGGGGTGGGGTGACTCCAGGCGGGGCTGGGGACGCCGGGGCCTGGCTGGGGGCGGCTGGGCGGCCGGCAGAGGCGTTCGCGGTCGCCGCTTGCCAGGTCCTGTGCCTCCTGTGAAGCGGCGACGTTGTCGTCGGGAGGCGGCAGGACCCTGGCGTGGCGGCCGAGAGCGGATGGCGGCGCGGGGTCGCAGGGAGCGGGGCTCGGGGCTGCTCCTTTCTCCTCTCCTCTCAGGGGACAAGCGCAGGGTTGTGGAGGGCGACGCCCACGACCAGGAACCAGCTTGCCAAAAATACTTGAAAAATGCCACAATTCTTTTCTTTTGAGACAGTCTCGTTCTGTTGCCCAGGCTGGAGTGCAGTGAGGCAATCTCGGCTCACTGCAACCTCCGCCTCCCGGGCTCAAGCGATTCTCCTGCCTCAGCCTCCCGAGCCTCCCGAGTAGCTGGGATTACTGGCGCCCACCACCACGCCCGACTAATATTTTTTTTTGCATTTTTAGTAGAGACAGGGTTTCGCCATGTTGGCCAGGCTGATCTCGAATTACCGACCTCAGGTGATCCGCCCGCCTAGGCCTCCCAAAGTGCTGGGATTACAGGCGTAAACCACCAAGCCCGTATTTTATTATTTATTTATTTATTTATTTTTTAAACAGGGTCTTGCTCTGTCGCCCAGACAGGAGAGCAGTGGCGCCACCTCGGCTCACTGCAACCTCCTCCACTTCCAGGTTTCAAGCAATTCTCCTGCCTTAACCTCCCAAGTAGCTGGGATTACAAGCGCGCACCACCACTTCCGGCTAACTTTTGTATTTTTACTAGAGACGGGGTTTCACCATGCTGGCCAGGCTGGTCTCGAACTCCTGACCTCAAGTGACCCGCCATCCTTGGCCTCCCAAAGTGTTGGGATTACAGGCTAAGCCACCGTGACTGACCCTGGCATGGTTTTAAATGGCTCATTGTCCACTTAAGACTCCAGGCTCTTGTGGGAGTCTTTTTTTTTTTTTTTTGAGAGGGAGTCTCTGCTCACTGCAAGCTCCGCCTCCTGGGTTTACGCCATTCTCCTGCCTCAGCCTCCTGAGTAGCTGGGACTACAGGCGCCCGCCACCTCGCCCTGCTAGTTTTTTGTGTTTTTTAGTAGAGACGGGGTTTTACCGTGTTAGCCAGGGTGGTCTCGATCTCCTGACCTCGTGATCCGCCCGTCTCGGCCTCCCAAAGTGCTGGGATTACAGGCTTGAGCCACCGCGCCCGGCCGTGGGAGTCTTAAGTCCCTGATTTGTACAGTACTTTCTTCTTCCTATTAAATAAGAAAAATAAAACAAGTGAGTGAATGCTTTTTCTTTTTTTTTTTTTCGACAGAGTCTCGCTTTGTCGCCCAGACTGGAGTGCAGTGGTGTGCTATGGCCTCACTGCAACATCTGCCTCCCAGGCTCAAGTGATCCTCCTGCCTCAGCCTCCCACTTAGCTGGGATTACAGGTGTGTGCCACCATCCATTGCTAATTTTTGTTTTTTCAATGGAGACGGGACTTCGCCATGTTGGCCAGGCTGGTCTCCACCTCCTAGGCTCAAGTGATCCTCCTGCCTGGGCCTCCCAAAATGCTGGGATTACAGGCATGAGGTACTGGGCCTGGCCAATAAGTGAGTGAATAAATTCTTCAGTAAAAAAGCTAGTAAATAGGCCGAGTGTGGTGGCTTATGTCTGTAGTTCCAGCACTTCGGAAGGACCAGGAGGGAGGATCGCTTGAACCCGGGAGGATCGCTTGAACCCGGGAGGTCGGGGTTGCAGTGAGCCATGATCGCACCACTGCACTCCAGTCTGGGACAGAGCGAGACCCTGTCGCAAAACAAAGCAAAACAAAACAAATCAAAACAAAAAACCTTATTAAATAAGAAAGATAAACTCTCCTGGTCTGTTGAAGAACATGAAGCATCAATCTTTATTCAATAAATACAACACCCACAGGGCTTTATGCCTTTTAGAAAAGGAAAGATCTGACCAGCGCAGTTGCTCACACCTGTAATCCCAGCACTTTGGGAGGCCTAGGCGGGTGGATCACCTGAGGTCAGGAGTTGAAGACCAGCCTGGCCAACATAGTGAAACCCTGTCTCTACTAAAAATACAAAAAAAATTAGCCGGGCGTTGTGGCATGCGCCTGTAAATCCAGCTACTCAGGAGGCTGAGGCAGGAGAATCGCGTGAACCCGGGAGGCGAAGGTTGCAGTCAGCCGAGATCGAGCCATTGCACTCCAGCATGGGCAACGAGAGCGAAACTCCATCTCAAAAAAAAAAAAAAAAAAAAAAAAAGAAAAGGAAGAAAGAAAAGAAAAAAGAAAAGAAAGATCTGGAAAGGGCCCCTGCCTTTGCAGAAAGAAGAGGAAGCATGTTTGCTTTTCCCAGTGAAGAATCTAAGGGCTCCCAGGCTGCCTCTAACATGTCAAACAGGAAAGACGTCTTTGATAATTTTTGTGTTTGGGTCCAGATGTGAGAGAAGAGCAGGAATTTAGGATCAACTGTGAGTCCTGAGGTGCCAGCCCCCAGGCTGTCAGAAAAGCAGGAAGCCAAAGGCTCCTTGTCTTTCCTCTGGGAGGGAAGTCAGCGGCAATTACTGATACCACCTCCAGGTGGACAGACACGTGTCACCTCCTTCTTGCTTTTGATGGCCCAGGGTGGATTGGACTCTGGTGGGGGCAGCTGGGGAGTGGTGTGCTGGGTTCCCTTTCGCTGATCACTCTGAGACTTCCTTCCTTTTTCCAGCATCAGCCACACGGCAAAGTCACTGTGAGAACTTCAGAACCTGCGTCCAGAGTCTACTGGAAGGCTGCCCCACACCAAGGAAAGACCAGTGTCACTCTATTTCAATAATTTTTTTTGGCCAGGCCAGGTGGCTCACACCTGTAATCCCAGCACTTTGGGAACGAGACCCTGTCTAAAAATAAACACTTTTTTAAAAAATTCGTATTTGTTTTTGATTCAGGGTCTTTGTTGCTCAGGCTGGAGTACAGTGGTGTGATCACAGCTCACTGCAGTTTGAACACCTAGGCTCAAGTGATTCTTCCACCCAGCCTCCTGAGTAGCTAGGATTACAGGTGCACAGCACCACACCCATAATTAATTAAAAGTTAATTTTTAACTTTTTTGTAGAGACAGAGTCTCACTATTGTGCCCAGGCTGGTTGTGAACTCTTGGCCTCAAAAATTCTCCTGCCTCGGCCTCCCAAAGTGCTGGGATTACAGGCATGAGCCACTGCACCCAGCCTCCACTGTGTTTGGACCCCTGCTCAGATTTGTTGCTACACCTGTGATGTCCTGGCCCCTATTTTCCTGGGATATGGAACCAAGCGCTGTCTTGTGTTCTGTGACAGGGGCATGACGTTAAACTACAGTATGGTGTTGTGATCCCATGAAGAGATTAGATCAAGTGACTTATGCAGATGTGGTTACAGGGTCCCTTTAAAGACCGGGACCCTGGCTGGGCACAGTGGCTCACACCTATAATCCTAGCACTTTGGGAGGCTGGGGCAGGCAGGTCGTTTGAGGTCAGGAGTTCAAGACCAGCCTGGCCAACATGTGAAACCCTATCTCTATAAAAAAATAAACAACTAAACAATAAAGACTAGGACCCTACTTACCAGGGCAAGGACTAGGAGTGAGGCAAGCATGCAGTTGTGCAGGGTGGAAACCCATCTTATGTAAAATTTTGATACTTTGTTCATCAGAGATTTTTGCACTACTTTTTACTTTTGGAAATATTGAATATTTTAAATGTCTTGATTGCTGAGTGTTTTGACAGCTCTTTGAATTCTGCACCTGAGAGAGTTACTCAGTGCCTCGCCCTCCTCCCAGCTCTGCTGTTGCCCAAAAATTGTAAAGAATTGCTTCCTTATCTTAGAGTTTGTATATACAAACACTAAACCTTATTTATTTATTTATTTAGACAGAGTCTCGCTCTGTCGCCCAGGGTGGAGTGCAGTGGCGCGATCTCGGCTCACTGCAAGGTCCGCCTCCCAGGTTCACGCCATTCTCCTGCCTCAGCCTCCCGAGTAGCTGGGACTAGAGGAGCCCGCCACCACACTCAGCTAGTTTTTTGTATTTTTAGTAGAGATGGGGTTTCACCGTGGTCTCGATCTCCTGACCTTGTGATGATCCGCCTGCCTCGGCCTCCCAAAGTGCTGGGATTACAGGCGTGAACCACCACTCCCAGCTAAACCTTATTAAAAACAAACAAACAGGCCGGGCGCGGTGGCTCAAGCCTGTAATCCCAGCACTTTGGGAGGCCGAGACGGGCGGATCACGAGGTCAGGAGATCCAGACCATCCTGGCTAACACGGTGAAACCCCATCTCTACTAAAAAGCACAAAAAACTAGCCGGGCGAGGTGGCAGGCGCCTGTAGTCCCAGCTACTCGGGAGGCTGAGGCAGGAGAATGGCGTGAACCCGGGAGGCGGAGCTCGCAGTGAGCTGAGATCCGGCCACTGCACTCCAGCTTGGGCGACAGAGCGAGACTCCGTCTCAAACAAACAAACAAACAAACAAACAAACAAAGAAACAAAAAAACTTCTGTAGAATATAGAAAATTGACACATACAAACTAGGATAATTACCAACATTGGCAAGAATATGTGGAAATAAATATTCTCATGCAAGATGGGAAAAGCATGTATAAATTGGAACTTGCTTTTTGGACTGTAATATGACGAGTGTTTGTTAGATGCTTTTGTCCAGGCATTTCTATTTCTAGAGAATATGTATTAAAGAAACAATTAAGGATAAATGCAAAGATATACCCTCAAGATTGTTTTCATAAAAATTGTGTTTATAATCATGATGCCCTAGAGCATCTTGACTGTCCATTGTACAAATGCAGCCTGGATTTCCAGGGCATAAGGCTGGGAAGCTGACCCTGGTGAGGGCTGGCCCCTACACATGAACATACAAGGCTCCTGGAGTAAAGGGGTGTGCGAGTGAGGACTCAGAGTGACTGCTGTGGAGGAGGTGGAGGGATGCAGAGGTTACACCACAGTCACATTATGAGTGGGGCTGCCTCATCACTGAGAAAAACACACATAGCTTGGCTTCCCGGTCTCTGCTTAGTTTAGTATCATCTCACACCTGGGTAACTGGTGTGTTTGTGTTTGTTTTTGAGACAAGAGTCTCACTATGTTGCTCAGGCTGGAGTGCAGTAGCACCATCGTGGCTCACTGAAGCCTTGAAATCCTAGGCTCCAAGGGATCTTCCTGCCTCAGCTTTCCAACTAGCTGGGACCATGGCCACCATCCCCAGCTAATTTTTTTTTTTTTTTTTTTTGAGATAGAGTCTCGCTCTGTTGCCCAGGCTAGAGTGCAGTGGCAGGATCTTGACTCACTGCAACCTCCACCTTCCAGGTTCAAGCTATTCTCCTGCATCAGCCTCCCGAGTAGCTGGGATTATAGGTACGCACTACCATGCCCAGCTAATTTGTGTATTTTTAGTAGAGACGGGGTTTCACCATGTTGGTCAGGCTGGTCTCGAACTTTTGACCTCGTGATCTGTCCACCTCGGCTTCCCAAAGTGCTGGGATTACAAGTGTAAGCCACTGCGCACAGCCTTGGCTCCTGTTTTCTAAGGGGCTGAAAATGTTCCAGCTCTCCAAAGCCCATGGAAGATGTCATTTATCTTTTAGATTTATACATTCCTAATCTGACAAATTCCAACTAGAACTTGCAAACTGAACCCTGAAGGTAAAAGGCACGCTGCCCCCTGGAGTGGGTTATCTCTACCACCACACCAAAGGTTTGGGGGACAGCTTTGCTCTTGCAGGCTGGCTTCTTGGGAAGTATCTGCTGACACAGTGATTTTGGGAGTAACAAACCCTGACCGGGTTGGCAGGGAGAGCCGTCAGGCCAAGATGCACATGTACAAACTATCTCTAGGTGCCTGTATTCTCTACCTGCCCATGGGGAGCTCTGTTAGGGGAATCCCATGTTCCATGGAAATGGCTTGTCCTGTGCCACCACCTTGCTCAGTCACCATCTCCTGCGGGATGGTGACATTGGTTGGAAAGCTGAGGTAGGCAAAGGCCAGCTGCAGGCTGTTCACTAACTGCCCTTCTATGGCTGGACAGCAAGTTCTCCCTTGGAGGAGGACCTGAGGGCCACATCTGGGATTTGCCACAGCATGCAACATACAGATTTTCCCCCTTTGTTTTTTGCAGATTTTCCTGTTTTTGCAGATTTTGTTGGTTTTGCAGATTTTCCCCCTCTTTGTTTTTTTACCCATCTCTGATGTCCTACTTCAAGCACCAATCCCAACTATGAGTGCCCAACTGATAGATGACTCCAGATTCCTGGGAGCGAGGTCTCTGGATCATCTTCTCCAGCTCCCCCGCTCCCTGCTAACAGGGAATTTAGCTCAAAGGAAAGAAAGGAACTCCTGTTTCATGGTGACAGTAAACCTTTCTTTTAAGTCCCAACACCAGCTAGCTATGCCACTCTTCAGGAGGAAAGATACCGTTGACACTGGTGGCATGCCTTCAGTTTCCATCAGAAATCCTCACAGGGAGTCAGTGTGGGCTTCGTGCGGAGCCCCAGACAGAGGGAGCCTCCACCAGGCTGCAGCCTCCTGACAAAAAAAGGCCAGTCCACGGTGGCTCACACCGGTAATCCCAGCACTTTGGGAGGCCAAAGCAGGCGGATCACGAGATCAAGAGATCGAGACCACCCTGGCCCACATGGTGAAACCCCGTCTCTACTAAAAATACAAAAATTAGCTGGACATGGTGGTACGTGCCTATAGTCCCAGCTACTCGGGAGGCTGAGACAGGAGAATCGCTTGAACCTGGGAGGCAGAGGTTGCAGTGAGCCGAGATCATGCCACTGCACTCCAGCCTGGGGACAGAGTGAGACTCTGTCTCAAACAACAACAAAAAAAGGCCAATCTGAACGCCATGATAGGGAGATGGAGGAAGAGCAAAGTGGAGTCTAGCTGCTACTTGAGGGTAAAAATGCAGATGCAGGGAGTTTGTGAACATTGGGCATTTAGATTTTCATGATGATTTTGTTTGATGCCAGGTGTTCATTCATTTCAGATGTTGTGCCTCAAGGCCCTCAAATAGGAAAGAAACCCTCTCTTAAAATTGGAAGATCCAAAAAGGTGACAGATGGGAACAATTGCCTTGTCTTCTCTCTCTGCCTGTCCCACTTTTAAGGCTTCTGTGACCTATTAGGCTTTGGTTTTTCCGAAGACTTGGTTCAGTTCAAACTCATGTAAATGTGGCTGAACAGTCAGGGCCTAAAGTCAATGGTCTGTCTGATTAGAAGAGTGCCATGTATGTTCAATGGTGTGAAGACACTGGAGTGATTTGGATGCCCATTGCACTGGAGAAATGGAATGTTGGAAGTTGAAAGTGCTATGTCTGTTGGGGTAACAGCCTGTGAATGCAACTAGTAAGGGACGAGGATCCTATCCAGCCAGTCCCTATTTGACAATAAATGTGACTTTTTCCATTTATCTTTGCCCCCATGACAATTTTGGCTGACCCTGTCTTTGGAGATGTTTTTCAGCCTAGAGAGCTGGACTCAGTACTTTATGAAACCCAAAGGCCACGCTTCCTCAATGCTCACAAATTCAGCTGATGATGAGTGTGCCTTATTAGTGAGGGCTGTGTGCAGTGAGAAGCCCAGTGGCAGACAGAACTCTGTAATTCTGTCACCATTAATGAATATGAGGCTGTCTTTTTTGGACCACCACAGCTGTCTTCCAACCTGATATACGATATTGATTGTAAAAGAGAGAGCTTTGTCCTAATTGGGTTTTCTGTTGTTGTTGTTGTTTGTTTTATTTTTTGAGACAGAGTCTCACTCTGTCACCCAGGCTGGAGTGCAGTGGCGTGATCTCAGCTCATTGCAACCTCCACCTCCTAGGTTCAAGCTATTCTCGTGCCTCAGCCTTCCCAGTTGCGGGAATTACAGGCCCACACCACCACACCTGGCTAATTTTTGTATTTTTAGTAGAGATGGGGTTTTGCCATGTGGGCCAGGCTGGTCTCGAACTCCTGACCTCAAGTGATCCACCCGCCTTGTCCTCCCAAAGTGCTGGGATTACAGGTGTGAGCCACCGCACCTGGCCTGTTCTAGTTGTTAATTGGAATTTACTTTTATGGGTTTAAAATGTCTTCATGGGCCTGGTGTGGTGGCTCACACCTGTAATCTCAGCACTTTGGGAGGCTGAGGCAGGAGGATCACTTGAGGTCAGGAGTTCGAGACCAGCCTGGTCAACATGGTGAGACCATGTCTCTATTAAAAATACAAAAATTAGCTGTGCATAGTGGCATGCACCCATAATCCCAGCTACTCGAGAGGTTGAGGGAGGAGAATAGCTTGAACCCAGGAGACCAAGGCTGCAATGAGCCAAAATTATGCCACTGCACTCCAGCCCAGGCAACAGAATGAGACTCCATCTCTAAATAAATAAATAAATAAAAATTTTAAAAAATGTCTTCAGCAACACAAATAAGGCAGATCTAAGGTATGGAGATCCATTCTACCAAGAAAGAGGTAGTAACTATGCCAGAGGGCCAGATGTCAGGACAGGGGCTCAAGTCTTGCTACCTGCTAGCTGTGTGACTTTGAGATAGGCCACCCAACTTTTCTTTGCCAGTTTCCTCAACTCTAAAATGTGTGGAGTATAACCTATCTCAAAGGGTTATTGTAAGGATTAAGGGAAGTAATGTATGGAAATGGGTTCCAGAGAGAGCAATTTTTGGATTCCTGATATTTAATGTGCCTAGTGTATCTAGGCTTTCACAGATATCTTGATCTGTTTTCTGTTGCTATAACAGAATACCTGGGGAGGCTGGGTAATTTATAAAGAATAAGTTTATTTAGCTCATGGTTTTGGGAACTGAGAAGTCCAACAGCATAGTGTCGGCATCTGGTGAAGGCCTTCTTGCTGTGTCACAACATCGTAGAAGGCATCACATGGCGAGAGGGCAAAAGTGTGCATGTTATCTCAGGTCTTTCTTCCTCTTGTTATAAAGCCACCAGTCCCATCATAGGACTCTGCCCTGATGACCTTATCTAATCCTAATTACCTCCTAAAGGCTTCACCTCCAATAAACGGGTGAATTTGGGGATTTAGTTTCCAACACACGGAATTTGGAGGACACATTCAAACAGTATCAACAGATATCAGAATTTAGGACTTCATGGGGTACAGAGTTGACAAGTGCTGTAGGGCTGAGGTGTGTAATTTAACCTACTTCTAGCTTCTCTTCAAGCATGAGTGGCAACTAAGTGTGCTATTAATATTTACAGTGGAGTCACATAAACCTAAAGACACCATGGTGTGAGTGGGCCCCTTTTCTAAGTACTTTGTTGTAATGTTGGTTTTCTTTTTCCCTTTCTCATTTCTCCTCTAAATTTACTCTTCCTTTTTTTTTTTTTTTTTTTTTTTTTTTTTNAGGCCATTCTCCTGCCTCAGCCTCCCGAGTAGCTGGGACTACAGGCACCCGCCACCTCGCCCCGCTAGTTTTTTTTTATTTTTTAGTAGAGACGGGGTTTCACCATGTTAGCCAGGATGGTCTCGATCTCCTGACCTCGTGATCCGCCCGTCTCGGCCTCCCAAAGTGCTGGGATTACAGGCTTGAGCCACCGCGCCTGGCCAAAAATCCCAACTTTGACCCCGACGTGACTTGAACACGCAAGCTTCTGATCTGGAGTCAGACGCGTGACCATTGCGCCACAAGGTCACTACTCTTTCTCTGATTAGGCCATGTGGAGTCCAATCTAATCACTCTGATTGCATGCTCAGAATCCAGATTGTGTGAACTTCTTGCGATGCTTGATGGATGTGTAAATTGGCCACAGAATTGATGTGAATCTGGTGTGAATCACCACAGAATGATTCACAAACCAATTCTGAGTGGTCTGGAAATGCAGATCTTTGTTATTTTATCTAATATTTTTTCCTCAGGGACCTATTATTTTCCTTGCACTATATTTTACATGCATTATTTCATTTAATCTTTGTAACAAATCTATTTTTTAATTCTCATTGCACAACTTTACCTCCTTTAATGGCCTTCATTAATTTTCCTCCATTGTTTTCCTTTTAATTGCATTTATTTTAATGCTGAATTCACTCCCGTGCCATAAGTTTTTGTTTCTTCAGTTTCTTCTGGGATATCTCTTTCTTCTGGGCAACCTTTTCTTCTGGTTTAGGAACAATCTGTTACTTTTCAGTAAGGATCATGTCAGTGTGGCAGAGAGAGCTCATGTATGGGTTAATCCGACCATAGGCTCTGTAGGTCCAGCGGCGCATCTTCAATGCTCTGTTCACTTGGATATGCTCAATGACCAGATAATCCTCATCTAAACCCTTAAGTTCAGCATTACTCACTGCATTTTTAAGCATGTGCAGCAAAAATTTAGCACTCTTTTTGGGTCACCGACCTTGTGTCCATCCCCACTGCTTCCCAACTTCATTATTGTAACGTCAGACTGGTACACACTGTTTCTGTAAAGCGACATCTTTCGGACACTTCGTGGCTTTTCAAATATGCATACCCTTGATGGCCTGGGCAGATTCACAAGTGTTCTTTTTTGAGTGGAACACGAGGAACTCTTGGATCACAACTATGAATTGCATACCTTAAAGTGAACATGAAGATTGGAACCTCTTGATTTGCATGATTTTGTGGGGTTCTCGGGGGTCAAGTGACTAGCCAACCATTTTCACAGATTACCTCGGACCGCTTAGGGAAAGAGGCTCCATTCTTTTTTATGTGGAATATCTTCCTTTGGGAGATTTTCTGCTTTAGGCTTCCATTCACATTTTGATAATATTGTAAGGACTCTTGCATCTTTATAGAGATTTTTCTTTCTTTTCCCCAAGACGGAGTCTCACTGTGTTGCCCAGGCTGGAGTGCAATGGCACGATCTTGGCTCACTGCAACCTCCGCCTCCCAGGTTGAAGCAATTCTCCTGCCTCAGCCTTCTGAGTAGCTGAGAATACAGGCGCCTGCCACCATGCCCAGCTAATTTTTGTATTTTTAGTACAGATGGGGTTTCACTACGTTATCCAGCTGGTCTGGAACTCTTGACCTCAAGTGATCCGCCCACCTTGGCCTCCCAAAGTGCTGGGATTACAGGCATGAGACACTGCGCTGGCCTGGAGATTTTTTAAAAAACATGTTTAATCTATTGTTCAGTCCATTGACATCTTCCCTTTCTGAAGAAAAGTGTTCCTTTTTTTTTTCCTTTTGTAGAGATGGGGTTTTGCCATGTTGCCCAAGCTAGTCTTGAACTGCTGGGCTCAAGCGATCCACCCACTTCCACCTCCTAAAGTGCTGGGATTACAGGCCTGAGTCACCGTGCGCTGCTGAAAATGTTCCTAAGAATAAAATTGTATTGATTACAGATTCCCCCAAACACTTCAAGAAATTCTGGGCCAGGACCTAGGCCCCCATATCCCACAGAACCATTAACCAATCCTGAGGTTCTTTAATGGAAAGAGAGGTACAATCCACACCTTTTTTTGTGGGGAAAGGTGGCTCCTCTAAGCCCTGTTTTGAGGTTCTGATGCTTCTTGTCATCATGAGCAAAAAGGCAGCCTCTCTGCACCAGTACAAACTATTTTTAGATGCTCCTATTCTAAAACCTAGTTCTTCGTTCTCTGTGGTTTTGGTTCTTCTCTGCAGGGAATGACCTTCATTTATTTCTGTTCCTATGCCCCCAATTCAGTTTATTTGATGAATGTTTCCAAAGGTTCAATGAGTTTCAGTCTAAATTTGTCCCAGAGGCTCTAGAGATGTCCAGCTGGACAGTGGGCCTCATTGAGGACGTCTGTCCCTGAGCTGGAGGCACGGCTTCCCATGGAGGCACTGCCACGCGGCATCCACACTTCCCACAGCACATCGGCTTCCCGAGGCCGCCACCCGACCCTGGTTACCTAGACCCAGACAGACCTGGGCGCGAGACAGGGAGGCCGCAGGAAAGTTAGAAGGGCAAGAAGCCTGGAATGCAGTCAGAGGCTAGGCCTGGCAGACCTAGCATAGAAGTGCAGCTCCAGCCCTGAGCTGACATGCAGACAAGGTCTGGGACTTAGGGGACCCAAGACAGGTGAGCGTGGCCTCCTCAGCGGGGTCAGGGTTCAGGGTTAACTAGAAGGAAGGCCCACGCAGGAGCAGCAGAGCCTCTCTCTGCCCAGACTCTGGCCAGGGTCGGGCCCTGGAACTCTCGCTTTATCCCCGGCCCACGCCCTCCTGGCCAATCCCGGCTGAGGCTGTGCGTGCGTCACAATGGGGCCCTTGTGACGTCATGCTGGCCCTGCCCCGCCCCACCCCACGTGCTTGTCTGGAACCGCCTGTCCTACTTGCTGCCCTATGGCGATAGTCCTTCCCCTCCGACTGGGTCCTCCACCTGCTCCCATGCTCGGTCCTCTGTGGAACCAGGAGCTTTCCCACACCTTATGGAGACATACTTGGGATGAGGGACAATGACTTGCCCAGGATCACCTGGCCAGTTGGAAAGGAGGAAACGTCCTACACCCGTGGTGCTGTCTCCGGGGGTTGCTGCGTCCAAGAGGCCCACCCGCAGGGGTAAGCCTGAGTAGGCGAACCCAAGCAGGAGAAGGGGGCTGGGAATCTCCGTGTGGCTGGGGACCCCTGCTCCTTCTAGGGCCTCTGCCTCTAGGTCTTTAATAAAGTATATACAATGACTGTATCAAATGCCTTTAAAAACAGTTTTTTTCTTAAAAAAAAAAAAAAGTAGCTATATGTTATCGTGAAATGTGATTCATATACCATACAAAAATAGCTAACGTTATATTGAGATAGAACTCACATGCCATAGAATTCAGTGGCTTTTAATATAGTCACAGTTATGCAGCCATCACCGAAGTCAATTGTAGAATATTTTTATCATCCCAAAAAGAAATCTTAACCGTCACCTCCCAATTCCCCTGAATTAGTCAGAATTCTCCAGAGAAAGGAAACCATAGGACATATACGTATTCGAATTGGCTCTTGCAAGTCCTAAGATCTGCAGGGTCAGTCAGCAAGCTGGAGACCCGGAAGAGCTGATGGTTTTGTTCTAGTCTAAGTCCAAAGGCCCGAAAGCTAGGAGAGCCACTGGTGTAACTTCCATCTGAAGGCCAGTAGGCTCAAGACCCAGGAAGAAGCAATGTTTCAGTTTAAGTCCAAAGGCAGAAGAATCGTCTCTTACTCAAGGGAGGGTTTTCTTTGTTCTAATCAGGCCCACCCACATTTGCAATTGGATTGGATGAGGTCCACCCACATTTGCAGTGGGCTTTACAGTCTACTGATTTAAATGCTAATCTCATCCAAAAACACCCTCACAGACACACCTGGAATAATGTTTGACCAAATATCTGGGCACTCTGTTCCTCAGTCAGGGTGACAAAATTAACCATCATATCTGCCAGTTTCCACAGCCCAAGGCAACCACTAGTCTACTTTCTGTCTTTATAAAGGAATTGCCTGTTTTGAGTATTTCATGTAAATAGAATCATACAGTACATGGCCTCTCAATTCACTGCAACCTTCGCCTCCCGGATTCAAGAGATTCTGCCTGAGTCTCCCAAGAGGCTGGGATTACAGGCATGTGCACCACACCCAGCTAATTTTGTAATTTTGTATTTTTAGTAGAGACGGGGTTTCACCGTGTTGATTAGACTGGTCACAAACCCCTGACCTCAGGTGATCCACCCACCTCAGCCTCCCAAAGTGCTGGGATTACAGGAGTGTGAGCCACCACGCCTGGCCACATTTTATTTTTCCATTCATCAGTTGGTGAATATTTGGGTTCTACTTTTTGGCTTTTTTTTTTTTTTTTTTTTAGAAGGAGTCTCACACTGTCACCCAGGCTAGAGTGCAGTGGCGCAATCTCAGCTCACTGCAACCTCTGCCTCCCAGTTCAAGTGATTCTGGTGCCTTAGCCTCCCAAGTAGCTAGGAGGCACCCACCACCACGCCTGGCTAATTTTTGTATTTTTAGTGGAGACAGGGTTTCAACACGTTGGCCAGGCTGGTTTCAAACTCCTGATCTCAAGTGATCTGCCCACCTCGGCCTCCCAAAGTGCTGGGATTACAGGTGTGAGCCACCGTGCCTGACCTTTGCTTTGTTTTTGAGACAGGGTCTCACTCCCATCGCTCAGGCTGGAGTGCAGTGGAATGATTATGGCTCACTGCAGCCTCAACTTGCTGAGCTCAGATGATTCTCCCATCTCAGACTCCGGAATAGCTGGGACTACAGGCTCATACCACCATGCCCAACTAACTTTTTGGATTTTTAGTAGAGATGGGATTTCGCCATAGACTTTTAAGTATATTAAAGACAGTTGATTTAGCATCTGTCTAGTAAAGGTCCAATAACTGGATTTCCTCAATGAATTTTCTGTTAATTTTCTTTTCCTTGATTGGACTGTGCTTTCTTGTTTCTTTCCATGCCTCATATATTTTGTTGAAATCTGGACATTTTAAATATTGTAAGGTGGTAACTCTGCAAATCAGATCCTCCCTAGCCCCCACCATCTTGGCTATTATAGTTATTTGTTCAGTGTCTTTTATTTTATTTTATTTTATTATTTTTTTTTTTGAGACGGAGTCTCACTCTGTCACCCAGGCTGGAGTGCAGTGGCGCGATCTCGGCTCACTGCAAGCTCCGCCTCCTGGGTTCACGCCATTCTCCTGCCTCAGCCTCCCGAGTAGCTGGGACTACAGGCGCCCGCTACCACGCCCAGCTAATTTTTTGTATTTTTAGTAGAGACGGGGTTTCACCATGTTAACCAGGATGGTCTCCATCTCCTGACCTTGTGATCCGCCCGTCTCGGCCTCCCAAAGTGCTGGGATTACAGGCATGAGCCACCGTGCCTGGCCCAGTGTCTTTTTAAATTATCTTTGTAAACTATTCTTTGTTGTGTGTGTGTGGTCACTAAATTCTCTGTTCCTTTTCCTTAGTGGTCAGTGCTAATGATCCTTAATTATCTGTAGCCATAAAACCAAGAAATAAAATGAAAAGAATTTAAAAAACCTCTTCCACACTTTGCAGATTTGTTCTGAGTTGAGGCACTCCATCAGTGCTTAGCCAGACCTCATACAACTCTGCTTTAATTTTTATCCCTGCTTGCACAGAGTCTAGAGATCAGTCAGAGCAATAAGCTTCATGTCTGCTCAGTTCTTTTTGGAGCATGTGTCAAGCCTTGGGTATGCACCTGGCTTATCTAGATTTCCTGGTATATGCAGGAGCTTTTCTTTTTTCTTGTTTTTTCCTTTGAGACGGAGTCTCGCTCTGTCACCCAGGCTGGAGTGCAGCGGCATGATCTCAGCTCACTGCAAGCTCCACCTCTCGGGTTCACGACATTCTCCTGCCTCAGCCTCCCAAGTAGCTGGGACTACAGGAGCCTGCCACCATGCCCAGCTAATTTTTGTATTTTTAGTAGAGACGCGGTTTCACCGTGTGAGCCAGGATAGTCTTGATCTCCTGACCTCATGGTCCGCCCGCCGTGGCCTCCCAAAGTGCTGGGAGCGTGAACCACCACGCCCAGCTATGCAGGAGCTTTTCGAAGCCTTGATTTCTCCATGTTTCTCCCTCCTCAGCCTCTTCCCTCCTAGGTGCTCTGGTGTGTCTGCTTCTGGCCCCATCTGTTTTCCCTTGCTCCAGGTGGCTACAGCTGGCATATGCCTTTAAATACTTTTGACAAACATTGCTGGGAAGGTGGCTCCAATGCTGAAAGTTCTGAGGGTGATGAAACCAAGGCAAGCCTCTGAGTCAGCCCATCTGGTTGCTGCCACACCGGTCGAAAAATACAACCACAGCTTTTTGAGAACAAGGACCTTATTGGCCTCTCTGGCACAAGCAAGTTGCACCAGGAATGTGGGCCACCATCTCTATGGCTGCTTTCTGAATTGGGGATTGAGAGGTGATTGGGGGTTACATTGAAATGCCACAATATCTCTTACCAAAATTTAGCTGCCTCTTTTTCATTAAGCAGTCCCTCGGTGGTTGTTTTTTATTATCCCAAAATTCAGGAAAAGTAAATTCTGACATTTTTTGCCAGTTTAACTGTTGCTTTAGTGGAGGGATGGGTTTTGGAGTTCTCTATTACACCATTTTCAGTGACATCACCTTCTATAACATTCTTAAAAGCCCTCCTAGTCACACCCGTACATCATTTTGAGGTATCAGAGAAGGGTCTTATCATTTACAATGGACAGAAATTTATTAGCTCACTGTTCTGGAGGGCTCCAGGATCTGGCAAGGGCCTGCTTGCTGGGTGGTCCCGTAGTGGAAGGGCAAGAAAGAGTGAGAAACAGAGAGAGAGAGAGATAAAGAGATAGAGCAAGAGGTAGCTGAACCGGTGCTTTTATGAGGAACCCACTCCTTATAAAAGTTGAAATTTGCATGCTGAAACCTTTACACATTCAAACCTTCCAACTAGCTCTGTGTTTCCACTCTTCACTATGAGAAGAAAACTGAGGACTATGACACATCCCAAGGAAGTGTCCATAAAAGAAGGAGATCAGCAACCTTTGCTTGCTCTCAGAAAGGTAACACACACCAAACTCTGTGAGGAAGATAGGGTGGCGGAGAAGGTTGCACATGTGTGGCGGGGAGTGGGATAGAGGAAAGAGAGCAAATTACAGTGTCCCGTTTTGAAATATGGAGCTATGAGGCTGGGCGCAGTGGCTCAGGCCTGTAATCCCAGCACTTTGGGAGGCCGAGGCAGGCGGATCATGAGGTCAGGAGATCAAGACCATCCTGACTAACACGGTAAAACCTGTCTCTACTAAAAACACAAAAAATTACCCGGACGTGGTGGTGGACGCCGGTAGTCCCAGTTACTTGGGAGGCTGAGGCAGGAGAATGGCGTGAACCCAGGAGGCAGAGCTTGCAGTGAGCTGAGATCGCACCACTGCACTCCAGCCTGGACGACAGAGTGAGACTTGGTCTCAAAAAAATAAAAAAAAAAAAGAGAGAAATATGTATGGACCTTTGTACCAAAAGAATCTGCAAAGATTCAAAGATTCAAATGAAGCTGGTGAAGAACAATGGTAAAAATTTCTGAACGGGGCTGTCTTGGCCTGTATTGCTGTAAATGAACATCTGAGACTGGATAATTTATAAAGAAAAAAATGTCGGCTGGGCATAGTGGCTCACGCCTGTAATCCCAGAACTTTGGGAAGCCGAGGCGGGCAGATCACGAGATCAGGAGTTTGAGACCAGCCTGACCAACATGATGAAATCCCGTCTCTACTAAAAATATAAAAATTAGCCGGGCGTGATGGTGCACGCCTGTAATCCCAGCTACTCAGGAGGCTGAGGCAGCAGAATCACTTGAACCCAGGAGGTGGAGGTCACAGTGAGCTGAGATTGCACCACTGCACTCCAGCTTGGGCACGGAGCAAGACTGTCTCAAAAAAAAAAAAAAAAAGAATCTACCAAGAAAATTAGATGGACAATACCAGGGAGGGAGAGATGAGGGGAAGAGGGTAGAGACATTGCTGCTTATCACAAACAAACATACTTTAATTTGATTTTTATACTCTTTGCATCAATAATTTGGTTACAGTGTACAAGAAATAAAGAATAAAAAGAATCATAGAGTGTGGGTTATTTTATTTCCTTCCTTCCTCTCTCTCTCTTTTCTCTTTCTTTCTTGCTTTCTTGCTTTCTTGCTTTCTCTCTCTCTCTCTCTTTCTTTCTTTCTTTCTTTCTTTCTTTCTTTCTTTTTCTTTCTTTCTTTCCTCTTTCTTTTCCTCCCACTTCAGACTCCTGAGTAGCTGGGACTACAGGCACATGCTACCATGCCTGGCTAATTTTTATTTTTATTAAAAAAAAAAATTTTTTTTTTGAGATAGGTTCTTTCTCTGTCACCCAGGCTGGAGTGCAGTGTGGCATGATGATGGCTCATTGCAGCCTCAACCTCTCTAGGCTCAGTTGATCCTCTCACCTCAGTCTCCCTAGTAACTGGGGCCACAGGAGCAGGAGCATGCCACCACACTTGGCTAAACTGCTAATTAAAAAAAAAAAAAATTATAGATGGGATCTCACTACGTTCCCCAGACTTACCTTCAACCCCTAGGCGCAAGTGATCTTCCTGCCTTGGCCTCCCAAAGGGCTGGGATTACAGACACCAGCCCCGAGTAGGCTGTTGATTAATGATACCGATCTGTGTTTGTAAAGAGCCTCTGCCACAGTTTGGATGTTTTTCCCCACAAACCTCATGTTGAATTTGATCCTCAGTGTTGGAGGTGGGGCCTAACGGGAGGTGTTTGGGTCATGTGGGTGGATCCCTCATGAATGGCTTGGTCCTGGCGGTAAGGAGTGAGCTCTTGCTCTGTGAGTTCCCGCGAGAGCTGGTTGTTAAAGAGCGTGGCACCGCCACCTCTTCGGCTTCCTCTGTCACCGTGTGACTTCTGCAGGCACCCTATTCCCTTCCCTTCTGCTGTGAATGGAAGCAGCCTGAGGTTCTCAGCAGGTGCCTGACCTGCCAGCCAGCAGAATTCTGAGCCATAAACGTTCTTTTCTTTTTCTTTTCTTTTTTTTTTTTTTTGACAGAGTCTCGCTCTGTCGCCCAGGCTGGAGTGCAGTGGTGCGGTCTTGGCTTACTGAAACCTCCACCTCCTGGGTTCAAGCGATTCTCCTGCCTTAGCCCCCACAAGTATCAGGGATTATAGGCAGGCATCACCAACCCCGGCTAATTTTTGTATTTTTAGTAGAGATGGGGTTTCACCGTGTTGGTCAGGCTGTTCTCGAACTCCTGACTTTAGGTGATCCACCCACCTTGGCCTTCCAAAGTGCTGGGATTACAGGCGTGAGCCACCACGCCTGGCCGACATTTTTTTCTTTATAAATTATCCAGTCTCACGTGTTCATTTATAGCAACACAGGCCAAGATAGCCCCTATTCAGAAATTTTTCCCATTGTTCTTCCCCAACTTAATTTGAATCTCACGGGAGTAGAAGTGTACATACGGGCGCAGACAAACACACACAAACACAGAGAGGGAAAGGCACCAAGAGTTTGGGAGACAGAAAACAATTCAGTGCGGTTCTTTGCCAGTGACTTTCCCGTGTGGCACGGTGCCAGCTCCCTGCTCTGCTTTCGTCTGTTGTCATACTTATTTGGTGCCTTTGATCCATCCATTCTAAGATTTGTTCTCCCTGTGCCATTTGCTGTCCAGTCTTCATTTGTGCTGCTCGCCTGGCCCTGGGCTCATTTTTATCCGTCTCTTTCTCTGGTGGAGTATTGGATGGGATGGCCAGACCTGTTCCATGTTGAGCAGTGGAGGGTTCAGGAGGGGAGCATTGGGCTAAGAGCCTGCAGCACACCAAGAGCTGTGGGGCTTTCCCTTCAAGCATCCGGAAAGGAAGTGCTGGGATTAGGCTGGAGCCCATCAGGCCCAGAGGCCAGACACAGGAGGGGTGGCACCTTTGCCCAGTGTATCAGTCACACCTGCTGTCGCCAGCCCTCACCCAGCAGGGGTTTGGTGCTGCCCACTCTTGTTAACACCCACATTAGCAGCCTGTGCCTCTGCCACTGATTCCTGCTGGCAGGGTGAGGGGCAGGCAAGGCTGTCCCACAGCATGGCTGAGCAGAGCCCAGAGCGGAGCAGAGCTCTCTATATATTTTTTAGAGATGTGGTCCTGCTATTTATATCGTCCACGCCAGAGTGCAGTGGCTACTCACAGGCATGATCTCAGATCACAGCTCACTGAAGCCTTAAACTCCTGGGCTCAAGTGATCCTCCTGCCTCAACCTCCTGAGTACCTGGGACTATAGCACTGCACCACCACGCCCGGTTCTAATATAATAAATGTTGACGGCAGCGCTGACAAGTGCTGGAGCGGCACCTGGGCCCCGCCTTCCCAGAACACAAGGGCGACTCTGTGGCGTTTTCCTTGCTCTAAGTCTCAGCCTTCAGTCCACCTGAACACCATGCCTGCTCCCAGAAGCCACATTCTAAGCTCTTCTCTGGCGAGGTGCCTTCCAGGCTCAAGCAGCTTCCAAACCCCCATTGACTCTGGTCCAAATCTCAAACCCATTCATAGCCCTGGGTTTGTTGGCTGGGGTTTCATGGCACTGCCTGGCCTCTCCCTCCCAGTCTGGCTTCCCTTTTCCTGTGACCCACCGCTCTCCCTACATCTGTCACACTGGTCTCCATGCACCCCTGCTGAGCCCCCTTCTCTTCTGGCCCATCAGTCAGAATGGAAGTTCTACTGTCCTCCAACTTTTGAATTCCAACCTGGCCTTTACTCAAGCCCACACTGGGGAGCTTTTCCTGACTAGGAACTCCTTGAGCCTAACCTTATACCGAGAAGTCCCTGGGACCTCCGCAAAGTAAGTGCTGATGTAATATGAAAGTTGTACAGTTGTCATCCCACGGACTGTTTGCGGCTTATTGCAGGACCAGGCCCTGCTCAGCCCGAGGAGTGGTGTTGAATGGTGGGAAAATGGGTCAAGGTTTAGGACTCTGGTTTGGCTCCTCCCACTAACTACCGTGTGCTCTTGGACAAATCTCTCCTCTCTTGGTCTCGGTTTCTGCATCTGTAAAGTCAGGGCCCAGAGAACTGATTGAATCAGGTGTTCCTGTCAGCCTGTACGTTATAAGTATTTGGGGAGTTTCAAAAAACAAGATAAAACGGAATATCTCAACTACGACTCCAGACTATTAAAATAATTTTATAGTTTTATGAGGGTAGAGCCAGACATAGTTTAAAAAATGTTCCCGGCCGGGCGCGGTGGCTCACGCCTGTGATCCCAGCACTTTGGGAGGCAGAGGCAGGTGGATTACCTGAGGTCAGGAGTTCGAGACCAGCCTGGCCAACACGGTGAAACCCTGTTTCTAGTAAAAATACAAAAAAATTAGCCAGGTGTAGCGGTGGGCGCCTGTAGTCCCAGCTCCTCGGGAGGCTGAGACACGAGAATCGCTTGAACCGGTGAGGCAGAGGTTGCAGTGAGCCGAGATTGTGCCACTGCACTCCAGCCTGGGCGACAGAGACTCTTATCTCAAAAAAAGAAAAGAAAAAGATAAAATGTACCCAGGTGATTCTAGTGTGCAGTTGGCTTTGTGAACTATGAGAATAGTCTCCAGACCATTCCACCTTTCCCAGCCTCCAGATTGACACCTTTGCTGGAGGAGGCCGAGTGATCTAGAGGGCCCTACTTATTCTGAACTCTTGGTGACTGAGCCCTCTGTAGATACCAAAGCCCCTGCAGCACTTCCAGTAGCAATAGAAGGAGCAGGTTAAAAGCAACAACAGGAACAATGATGAGGGTGATGATGGCAGCTGGTGTTTCCAGCTTCTCATGCGTCTCACTTTTCCTCCGCTCCCTCTAAAGGGGACACTGCAATTGACCATCCAGATCCCCCTTTGGAAAAGAAACATTTCTTGGCCACACTGCTGGGAATGTTGTTGGCAGACAGCCTTCAGCCGTCAGGCCTCTCTAAACGTGCCTCCACCCAACCAGTCTCATTTCCTTCAGCAACACACTTCCAGGGTGGGGATAAACACATGGGTTGGCCGAGGCCTCCACTGAAGGCAGCCAGTTTCTGCCTCTTCCTGACCCTGCTTCGTTCTCTTCTGTGGGTGGCGATCACAGGGCACTCCCTAAGAAACCTGCACACTAACCTCCCTCTCAGATACTGCTTCTGGAGAGCCCAACCTGTGACCACTAGGCCAGGAGGGGTCTGAGGAAGAAGATGCTAAGATGGGATTCTGGCTCTGGATCACCCACTGCCTGGCTGCTGATAAGGACCCTTTTGCTGGGGGTAGATGGAGTGGGTACATGCCCCCGCACAGAGCAGAGGTACCATTGTTCAAACTGTCACAGCTGGTGGATGCAGAGGTGGAAGGGAATGTACCAGCGAATGATGAATGTGGGAGAGCCAGTCATTGTCAGGAGAGTGGGACTGGAGTGGCTGCAGCTAAGCAGAGCCTGATTAGTCAGCAATTTAAAGCTAAATGAGAAAGCTGCAGGGTTTCCTTCGGAGCATGTAAAGCCACTGAAGGATGGAGAAAGCTGAGGCCTGGGCCCAGGTCTTAATTGTGAGTAACTGCACCCAAAGAACGGGAACTCCGGCTGGGCACGGTGGTTCACACCTATAGTCCCAGCACTTTGGGAGGCCGAGGCGGGAGGATCACCTGAGGTCGAGAGTTTGAGACCAGTCTGACCAACATGGAGAAACACTATCCTACTAAAAACACAAAAAAATTAGCTGGGCGTGGTGGTGCATGCCTGTAATCCCAGCTGCTTGGGAAGCTGAGGCAGGAGAATTGCTTGAACCTGGAGGAGGAGGTTGCGAGGAGCCGAGGTCATGCCGTTGCACTCCAGCCTAGGCAACAAGAGCAAAACTCTGTCTCAGAAAAAAAAAAAAGAGGAACTCCCCATCTGAACAGGCCTGCCATACCAAGGTCATGAGCTGGTTGGAAAATTATGGGGACCATGAAACGTGGATGGGGCTAGATGCAACCTCAAATCCTGAATCACCAGATTTTCCCAAATCCTCCGAGTCTGCAGAACTGGCTCCCTCCTCCTTATTGAGGGAGCATTCCTCTCTCGCTTGCAGACAGTGCAGAGGCCACTCCCCTGCAAAACCACATCACCCGCCTCAGATCTTCCTCCACCTCACAATCTGGCCAGTAGACCACTAACGAGGGTCAAGTCACAGTGTGTCCCAGCTGGGTATGTGCTAGTCTGAAAAGGGACAGATGATCCTTTGCTCCAAAGAAGCTACAGGACCTAGTCCCCATGGACCAGCAGGGATGGGGAGAGTCCTCATGGGGCTGGATCTGAGGACCTGAGTCAAGGGCAGGGAGAAACAAATTTGGAAGATGAGGACTTCCTCAATTTGGAAGCACTCCTCCGGGATATAAGATTTGTCATCCGGAAAAGGACTCCAGAAGTTGGTACAAACATGTAACTATGGCCAGGCGCGGTGGCTCACACCTGTAATCCCAGCACTTTGGGAGTCTGAGGCGGGTGGATCATGAGGTCAAGAGATAGAGACCATCCTGGCCAACATGGTGAAACCTTGTCTCTACTAAAAATACAAAACTTAGCTGGGCTTGATGGTACACGCCTGTAGTCCCACCTACTTTGGAGGCTGAGGCAGGAGAATTGCTTGAACCCGGAAGGTGGAGGTTGCAGTAAGCCAAGATCATGCCACTGCACTCCAGTCTGGTGACAGAGCGAGACTCTGTCTCAAAAAAATAAAACAAAACATGTAACTACACTGGCATCTAGAAGCATGGTAAAAGGAATTACCCAAACTAAGTGAGGTTAAAAAGGCCCACATTGCCAGAGACAGTGGGAGAAGGAATGAGAAGTTTCAGTGAAATGAGCATGCTCAGATGGATGATGCCATGTAAGGCTGGTAAATCCACCAGGTGAGGTCGCACCACAGAGGTCCCCGAAGATTTCACCACTTACCAAAGCAGCCAGGAGTATGCCGGGGAGGAATCCCAGCACCATAGGAATGTTGGAGTGCCTCTCTTCAGAGGGCCAAGGCAGAGGTAGGAGATGCCTTTGCCACACACTGTGCAATGGGGATGAGCAGGCCCTAAAACCCTTGAGACAAGCTGGTAGCATAAAACCACGTGAGTGCAAGCATCTCGGTAAATGGAAGAGCAGAGTGACAGCCAAGGGGTCATCATGTGATGATAAAAGGTCAATTCAGTAGGCATATATAATAATTATAAATACATGAGCTCAATATCAGAGTACTTCAATATGTAATACAAGTATTGACAGGTCTGAAGGGAGTAATTAACAGTAATACAATAATAGGAGGGGACTTCAATACCCCACATACATGAGTGCATAGGGAATCCATACAGAAAACCTATAAAAAGCTGGCTCAGGCTGGGCGCAGAGGCTCACGCCTGTAATCCCAGCACTTTGGGAGGCCGAGACGGGCGGATCACTTGAGGTCGGGAGTTCGAGACCAGCCTGACCAACATGGAGAAGCCCCGTCTCTACTAAAAATGCAAAGTTAGCCGGGCATGGTGGCACTTGCCTGTAATCCCAGCTACTCGGGAGGCTGAGACAGGAGAATCACTTCAACCCGGGAGGCGGAGGTTGTGGTGAGCGGAGATCATACCATTGCACTCCAGCCTGGGCAATAAGAGCGAAACTCTGTCTCCAAAAAACAACAACAAAGCTGGCTCTAACAACACTATAGACCAGTACCTAACAGACACACGCAGAACTCTCCACCCAACTGCAGAATACACATTCTTCTCAAGCATACATGGAACACTTTCCAGGATAGGTCACATGTCAGATCACAAAACAAGTCTTAACACATTTAAGAAGGTTGAAATCATTACAAGCATCTTTTCTGACCACAATGAAATGAAACTAGAAATCAATAACAGCAAGAAAATGGGAAAAGTCACAAATACATGGAAATTAAACAACATACCCTTGAACAATCATTGAGTCAAATAAATCAAAAGGGAATTTAAAAATATTGTTGAAGGCCAGGCACACTGGCTCAAGCCTGTAATCCCTGCACTTTGGGAGGCTGAGGCAAACAGATCACTTGGAGGTCAGAAGTTTGAGAACAGCCTGACTAACATAGTGAAACCCTGTCTCTACTAAAAATACAAAAATTAGCCAGGCATGGTCGCACATGCCTGTAGTCCCAGCTACTCAGGAGGCTGAGGTAGGAGAATTACTTGAACCCAGGAGGCTAGGTTACAGTGAGCTGAGATGGTGCCACTGCTCTCCAGGCTGAGTGACAGAGATTCCATCTAAAAAATAAATAAAAAATTTTAAAAATATATTGTTGATGAAAAACCCAAACTCTGTAAAATATTTGAAGAAATTTATTCTGAGCCAAATGTGGGGACCATGATCCATGACACAGCTCCATCATTCACAGGAGGTCCTGAGAACATGTACCCAAGTTGGTTAGGTTACAGCTTGGTTTTATGCATTTTAGGGGGACAGAATTTACAGACAGACACCAATCAGAACATGTAAGATATACATCGATTTGGTCTAGAAAGGCAGGACAACTCAAAACGGGGGACTTCCAGGTCATAGGTGGATTAAAAGGTTTTCTGATTGGCAATTGGTTGAAAGAGTTATGATCCAAAGACCTGGAATCAGTAGAGTCCACATTAAGATAGGTCCTGGAAGGCCGGGTGTGGTGGCTCAAGCCTGTAATCCCAGCACTTTGGGAGGCCGAGATGGGCAGATCACGAGGTCAGGAGATCGAGACCATCCTGGCTAACACGGTAAAACCCCATCTCTACTAAAAAATACAAAAAACTAGCCGGGCGAGGTGGCGGGCGCCTGTGGTCCCAGCCACTCGGGAGGCTGAGGCAGGAGAATGGCATAAACCGGGAGGCGGAGCTTGCAGTGAGCTGAGATCGGGCCACTGCACTCCAGCCCGGGCGACAGAGGGATACTCCATCTCAAAATAAATAAATAAATAAATAAATAAATAAATAAAAATAAAATAAAGGCATGAGCCACTGCCCCCGGCCTTAAATAGCTACTACTTCCATCTAGTACAAAAAAAGTTTTGCGGTGAGAAGTCTTCATGGCCTTGTCACCCATCTGCTCAGTTCTCACCACTCCCTAAAGGATAATCACTGTTATTAGTTTCTTATGTGTCCTTCCAGAGCTTCTTTGTACATAAACATGTACAAAGAAGAATGCATGACAATGCAAACGTGACTCTTATCTTCACACAAAAGGTGGCATAGTGCACTATGTCATGCTGTTTTTCTTTATGGTAGTGTGTCATGGGGATCTTTGCAACCTTTCTCTATCAGAGCAAGGAGATCGTTCTCATTCTCTTACTCAGCTACATGGTTTCACCTGAACCCATCCTCTCTTGAGGCTCATTTGGGTGGTTTCCAAACTTTTTCACAAATGATGCTGCAACAAATAGTCTTGCACATAAGTGAGTTCTCACAGTATGAGTGTACCTGTAGGATAAATTCCCAAAATGGGCCTTGCTGGACCAATGCATATATGCATTCGTAATGGTGCCAATCTTGCCAAATTGCCCTACAGGCAGCAGGTACCGCTCCCAACTCACAGCCTATCGTTAGGATCTTAACCAGGGTGGGTCACTGACTATTTACGTCTGGGTTTCTTTTGGAATCAGCTCTCTGTCGGAGATTGAGAGGGGATTTCCTTCTGCAGCATGCTGGCCTTCCCGCTTCCTCCAGCCCTGGTCCAGGCCCAAACTAAGCCATGCACACGTCTTGGTTTAGCCAGCAGCGAAAGGGCCTTTCCAACTTTCCTAGCCCAGCACATCTGTGCAGGGGTCTGCACAACCACACACAGAAGCCCTGTTCATGCTTGTGACTGTCTCCCTTTCTCTCCTGCCCATTCCTCTGAAACAGTCAATAAGGATGGAGCTCCTTTGCCCCCAAACCCCTGCCACCACCACACAAATACACAAAAATCCCTTCTGAAAATGCAACAGTAGAGTCCTAAAGGAAGAAGAACATCTTTCCATGTTTATTATTTAACAAATCCATGAGCACCTGCTATGAAGCTGGCACCTGGTAAGTGCTGCAAATGTGACTTTTGATGTTGGCCAAGTCTCTTGACGTTCAGGCCCTAGTGTCCTCTTGAGTAAAAAGGGGCATGGACTCTGAGGATTCCAAGTTTCCTTCTAGCTCCAATGACCTACCACCCCCAAATCGTGCTGTCATTGCATGTATATATCAATGGAAGAAGGCTTGGAAACACTTCCACAGACTGACTAATGATGGCAGTTGTTTGCAAGAATGACTTCAAAAAGATCAACCTGGAGAGCCCTTTGCAAGCTGGTGAAGAGTTTTGTGTGTGCGTGCGTGTGTGGTGTGTGTACGCATGTTCAGTGTGGTCTCCTGTGACCTCCTGCCAACTACACGAAGGCTAGGTTTTGGATCAGCCAGTCCTTGTTGGAAATCCTGTTATGACCACTTCTGAATTTTGTGAATTTGTGCCTCTGCTTGCCCCTTTGTAGAAATGGGCGTCTTCACATTTCTCTCAGGTGGCTATTGTGAAAATTGAATGAGATCTTTTAAAGTGTGGGCACCCAGCAAGTGCTCAGCAAACATGATCTGACTTCCTGGGAGTGTCCGAAAGCCAGCTTCTGGGCTGCCACGCAAGGGCAAGCCAGGGTCAGGCTTGGACGCGGACCGGCCCGGTGCCCCCCAGCCAGGCTGCTGGTGAGTCTGGCGCCACTGTGGAGCAGGGGCCCTACACTCTCCCTCCTAGGCGTCTGGACAGGCCGGGGAGGCAGACGAGGCGGGCGAGTGACAGCTGGGAAGGTTTAATTGCTCCTCAGTGGCTTGGGAGCACCTCCCTCCCTTGCCAACGATCTGCATTTCAATGTGAGAAGAGTGGGAAGTGGGATGCTGCTCAAAGGGGTTACAATGATTAATCATTTAAAAAGCAAGATCTTAATTACAGGCCGCAATTTTTGCTATTTAAGGAGTCCATTAGTTGCCAGAAAGAAGAAGAAAAAATTATCACAGGTTATTCTCCTCGGAAAGTAGAGTGGAGGGGGACAACAGGGGAGGGAATCAGCTGCTGCTTCAGATGGGGTGGGGGGCAGGGGTCCTACCCCAGGAAGAGGCCTGGGCAGGAGCAGGATGGGCCCTGCCTTGGTGTGTGGGGAAGGGAAAAAGCTATTCAGAGTCCCCTGTCTCTCCCTAGCTTGGGCCTGCCTGGAATCCCACCTGTGGGTGTCCCGGGAGGCCTCCTCCTGGGCGTGGCAGCTGGTGGTCAGCCCCTCCCCACCCCCACTGAGCCCTGACTCCACCCTGCTCAGGATGCAGGGTTAATTGCCAGGCCCTCCCCTCTGACCCCTCTGTGGATTTTAGTCTTGTCTGGTCTCTCAGCCCCTAGGGTATACAAAGGGGACTGGTGGGGCAACAGTGTTAGGAGTCAAATAAAAACAACCGAGCTTTAGTGGATTAATTGACTGATCCTCAGGGGACTAACAGGTCAGAAGATCAAGGCCTAGCTTCCCTACCCTGGCCACCTAGAGGCTGGGGCACACTTCTGCCTCAGAGGAGGGCACTGCTGCCTGCCCGGGAGATCCAGATCTGAGCTCCAAGCCTCCCCCTGAGCCCTGGCTGGCAGCGCGCTGGATCCTAGAAAACAGCCCTAACGACAAAGGGGGCCCCACCAGTGGCAGGCTGGTGCTGTGCGGTCAGAGAGCACTCCCAGGACTCATCCTGCAAGGAATGCCAGAAACCCCAATCCAGATTGCAGTGCGCCTGATGCTACAAGTGCTGACAAAATCGATAACTTGGATGAGTGAAAAAATGAAAAGTGTGAGCTGGAACCAGGCTTCAGGCTATCCTTGTTCCTATGATACCATATGTTTCAAACATGCTTGCAAACAAGTTGCAAAGTTTACCAGCCTACCTAGAGGAAGGGTTTATTCCCCGCCAAGCCTCCTCGATATTGGGAGTAAAATAAATGAAATCTCTTCTATAAACAGTCCCTCCTGCCAGACGGATTAAATGGCTCTGTGTGTTTGAGTCTCCATCAGCCTCATCTGTTCTAAGATTTAGGCCCCCAGAGGGCAGGCTGCTAAATTGGATTGAATGATAACGCTAGGGATTTGGGGGAGTGGGGGAAGAGAAGACCCTAGGCACAGACCGACAATCTGGGTTTGAAATCAAGGTAACACAACTGATTTCTTGGTGACTGTACCTTTGTCCCTGCCTCCTCCATCCTCAGACCCACCTACCATGCTGCTGAGGGGAGGAGGGTATCTGTCCCTTTAATTGCCCTATTCCCACCTTCTGGGGTGGGAGCTGCACAAACCTACCCCCAGCTTCTTCTCGTCCCCCTGTCACCCCCACCAATGTTGATTAATTACAGGGTTAGGCACCCAAAACAGGCAGTGACTAGTGCCTTTCACTGGTCACTGCCTTGAAGCCACGGTAATCAGCAGTTTTAGCTTGTCACTCTCTTGACATTCCACTTAGATCAGGAAATGGCAAACGTGATGGAAATAAGGACTTTATTAACTGTTTCCTCCTTCCTAGTGATAGGGTGATGGACAAGTGGGAGCTGGGCTTGGAGGATCGAGAGGGGTGTCGGACATTTGGAAGCCTTCAACCGGTTGCCACCTGGGCAGGTGATGTGCAGACCCCGGGAGTATAGCCCCGTGGAGTATAGCCCCGGACTTGCTGGCCGCACCTCCACGCACGGATCTCTTGCACGGGTCCTCCAGGCCTCTCATCTGCCACTGGGGATGGGATCCCCACTCCGCCTGCCTCCGAGAACTGACAAACATCCGCACCAGGGAAGGTGCTTTAACCCCAGGGAGTCCCCAAGGGCTTCCGGGTGGCAGGCCACCCTCTCTCCTGATAGGGCCTGTGCCCCATCGCGGCTGCTGGCCCCTGCAAATCTTTTGTGAAAATTAGGAAAGGGCGCCCTCTTGGGGCAGATGCAGCCCTCGCAGGACACAGAGGCTTAGGAATTAGGGGAAGGCAGGATTTTAACCCAGCACAGCCCCTCAGGGGCCTTTTAAAGGTGCTGCCAGGTCCTTCCTTCCCTTCAGTCTTCACAACAGCCCCTAAAACAGGCAGGTTGGTATCTTACACATGCAGAAACTGACCCTCCCTGTTCTAGGGTGCTCGCCTGCAAAGGGCCTCGTGGGTCCTAGGACCTAGAGTTTCATATCTCCCAGGTAGACACCCCAGCAAGCTGCCACACCACCGCCACCCCACAGACTTAGGATGGTATCAGGACCCAGTCAAGAAGGGGGGCAGGTGACTTCCAGGCAACCCAGCCACCACCTACTGCCTTCCCAGGGGGCGGCAGGCGGCAACCAGAACCTAGACCCCCTGCCCCTACCCCCACCGACATAGAACACCCTCAGCTGCCCCATGTAAGCCACTGCAGCCCGGCTCCAGAAGCACATCAGAGGCTCCCAGCCACCACCATGGTCTCTGACCGCACGGCACCACAGTACCGCAGACGCTGCGTGACCTGGGAACCCAAGCAAGACGACATAGTCTTGCCTGTAGACAGCAAACGTCCCCGCCCTCCTGCCACCCCGCCCCTTGCCACTTTTCCAGTAGGGTCAGTGGTTTTCAAGCATTGTCCCAGGAGGGTGGGGGCTGTAATCTTCACCAGGAGAACCCCAGCACCAGCTCCGGCAATGACTGGATGCCAAATGACTCCTTTTTTCATTTCTATCATATCCACAAATACTTACTGAACCAGGCACCAGGCCCTACCCGAGTGTTTGGGATCCACCAGTGAATAAAACCAATACCCTTGCAGTCTTGGAGCTGACATCCGAACTTGACTCCAAAGTATGAATAGGTGGGTCGGCATCAGAGTTGCCTTCATGCCTTTGCTCAAATGTCACCCTCTTAATGAGGCCTTCCCTGGCCTCCTTATTTGCAATGGCAGCCCCAGCACACCCTGTTCACCTTCCTGCTTTATTCCTCACCTTCAGATCATGTCTATAATGTACTTATTTATCTTGTTTATTGCCCACCTCCTCCACCCAGAATGTCAGCTCTGTGAGGCAGGGATGGTCATGTGTTTTGTTAAGAGCTGTATGTCATGATGCCTGGATCATCATGCTCAGTAAAAGGGCTCAAGAAAGGTTGTTGAATAAGTCAGCGACACTCAGCCTTGTTTCACTGGCGAGCTCCTTGCTGTGCAGCCTCAGCTCCTCTCTCAGCTCCTCTCCCAGGCCTCGCCCACGGGTGCTCCCCTCAGGCTGTGAGGTTTGCTCTGCCCTCCTGGCTCCACCCCTTCCTATGCCCAGGATTAGTGGGAAGCCACAGTGGCCTTGGGAAGAGGATGGGCATCTGGATGCCCTAGACCTCACCCAGGCCACTGACCCTGGTTTGCCCACTGGGCCTGCCTGACCTGGTGCCGACTTTGTGCCCACTGCCCCAGCAGTGCCTTCCACAGTCTCTCCGCAAGAGTAGCCTATTCAAACTCTCTTCCTCTCACTCCACTCTCTTTCTGGCCTGACACAGCGAGTTGAGAAAATAAGAGACAAGCTGGTGCAGCCACAGCGTGGCATTGCCTCAGGGGGCAGCTTTCCAGCTCCTGGTGACTTGCCACCATCTCACTCCCATCTATGCTCATGGCACAGTGGACAGCTACCAGCCTGGCTCATGACAACCTCCAGCTCCTGGGCTCAAGCGACTCCCCCTGCCTCAGCCTCCCAGGTAATTGGGACTATAGGTGTGCACCACCATGCCTGGCTAATTTTTAAAATTTATTTATTCATTTATTTATTTTTTGAGATGGAGTTTCACTCTTGTTGCCCAGGCTGGAGTGCAATGGTGCAATCTTGGCTCACTACAACTTCTGCCTCCTGGGTTCAAGTGATTATCCTGCCTCAACCTCCAGAGCAGCTGAGATTACAGGCACCTGCCGCCACACCTGCTAATTTTTGTATTTTCAGTAGAGACAGGGTTTTACTACATTGGTCAGGCTAGTCTCGAACTCCTGACCTCAAGTGATCTGCCCGCCTCAGTCTCCCAAAATGGTGTAAAAAATTATTTTAGAGATGGAGTGTCGCTATGTTGCCCAGGCGGGTCTCAAACTCCCTGGCACAAGGGATCCTTCCACATCAGCCTTCCAAAGTGCTGAGATTACAGTATTGAGTCACTGCACCCGGCCTACCATTTTCAAGCATGTTGACATTCAGGATTGGGCCTGAGCCCCTGAAACCAGCATGCAGGTAGCCAGGGCAGGATTGCAATGCCCATTTTACAGAGGTGGGCCCAGAACTCACAGAATGAGGCGCATACATCTCACACCTGAGGCTTGGACCCAGAGCTAATCTCAGAAGGTTCTAGAACCCCCTGGGCTGGGACACAGTCCCTGCTGGGATCAGGGACCCGATGCCACCCTCTGGTGAGAGAAGTAGCCCAGTTTCTCCCTGCCCATCTCTGAAGATCCTTGCGGTTTATTCACTGGTTCATTCAACTCTCATTTTCCCAGAGACAGTACCTATCACAGAAGATTGAAACATACTCCTGAACAGGAAACTTTTCTGGAGTTCTTTACCTGTAGAAGGGGCTTAATGATAGCATATATTATTGTTAGTACTTATTATTAGTAATAGAATATAAGAGGTCATTGTGAAGAGTCACTGAGGTATGGTATATAACATGTTCTGCACAGTGTCTGGTACACAGGAAACATTCAATATATTCATTAAATAGTAGCGATGTTTATTCTGGGTCTAGGCATAGAGATGCAGGTGGGTGAGAGACAGATAGACTCTCTTGCTCTGGAAGCCTTGTGTCACCTGGGGAACCAGAGTGTCAGCATGCAGCATGCAGGCCCACCCAAGGAGAAGCCTAGCAGAGGGGCAGCTAAGTCAGCCAACGGGGTCACAAAGGTGCAAAGGCCTCCTAAAAGAAGGGAGCACTAAGACCGGATGCATGCTTAGGAGCAGTCCAGGAGAGGAAGGAGGGATGGTGTCTGGCCCAAAGGCACAGCAGGTGCTAAGGTGGGTCTGCTGGGGCAAGCAGAGGCAGAGGGAGGCCAGCAAGAGGCCTGTGCAAGCCCCTCTGTAAAGCTGGGACTTCTGGGGGTACTGGGGACATGGCCCAGCTGAGCTCAGAGAACGAGAGGGTAGATAGAGAAGGAAGAGGGGCTGTAGAGAGAGGTGATGGCAGAGGGAAGAGAGGGGCATGGAGAGGGGCCAGGTGAGTGGGGTGCCCTCAGGCACTGGATCAGAAAGTCTGGATGTGGGATGGGCATGGTGGCTCACGCCTGTAATCCCAGCACTTTGGGAGGCCTAGGCAGGTGGATTGCTTGAGGTCAGGAGTTCAAGACCAGCCTGACCAACATGGTGAAACCCCCATCTCCACTAAAAATACAAAAAAATTAGCTGGGCATGGTGGTGGGCGCCTGTAATTCCAGCTACTTGGGAGTCTGAGGCAGGAGAATCGCTTGAACCTGAGAGGTGGAGGTTTCAGTGAGCCGAGATCGCACCACTGCACTCCAGCCTGGGTGACAGAGGGAGACTCTGTCAAAAAAGAAAAGACAAAAAGAAAAGAAAAGAAAGTCTGGATGTGTTTACCATCCAGCAAAGGGAGGTAAAGTGATAGGGAGAGGGGGTCCTCTTGTCCAACTCATGGGGATATGCCATATGGGCTAGCTCTGGTGCTGCAGGCAGGACCTCCATAAGCACTCCCTCTGGACCCAAGCCCTGTTCTGGGAAGAAGTTGCCCAGCTTCCTGATAGCAGTCCTCCAAGCTCTGAGCACTCTTGGGCTGGTGAGCCAGTATGGGATGAGGAGGGGAATCCCCTGGTGGTCCTCCCAGAATCCTCTCCTCCAAGAGCCAGGACTGTCTGTCATCTACTGTGTGAACTCACAAAACTCTCTTCCCCAATCTGGGTCTCAGTTTCCTCATCTGTCAAGTGGACCCATTTCTTTTCTCCTCTCAGGTCCTGGTGTTGGCACACATTTAGTCTGGGGTGCTCAGCCAGCCAGCACCAGGAACTCCCTGCCACCTGGATCCCTTACTACTCCCACACTCATAGGGCCTGTGACCGATGAGTTCAGGGAAGCCATGTGAAGGACAAGAACCTAGTTGCTGGACGGAGCAGCCTCCTGCAGACATTCTGGCCTACACTGATCTGGCTCAGCTGGGGTCAGGGTCTCTTTAGAGCTGGCAAGAGGCCCAAGCTTAGCACCTCTTCGAGAGAGTGTAGCCCATTGCCCTCCCACATCTGACAGGTCTCCTTCTGCTCCAAGAGGCAGCGAGGGGTTGGAGTGTCTCTTGCTGCCTCCTTCCGGGCCTCATCCCCACAGCTGTAGCTGCACTCTCACCTCTACCCTGAGCTTTTGTGGATGCTGAATTCATACGACATCTCAGAGGGAGAGCTCCTGGGTGGGCAGACAGATGCGAAAAGGAGATTCTCCAAGGCCTTCCTCCCACCCTGCTCTCCCAAGATTCTCCTCTGCCCTCATGTGCGGGGCCTGAGCAAGCAGGACAGGCTCCCTGGTTGAACTGATGGTCTCATCTCAGGCAGGATCTAGGTGTATGATGCGGCCTCAGGTCTGGGCTGACTAAGGATAGTCTGGTATAACACAGAGGCCTCGTGGGACCTCAAGCAGGCTCTGGGGAAGTCAATGACCAATGAGTCCTGAAGAGGAGGAAGCTAGAGCTAGTGACCCTAGTAGATCTCATGAATGCTCAGAGTTGGGCCCGGCACAGTGGCTCATGCCTGTAATTGCAGCATTTTGGGAAGCCAAGGCAGGCAGATCACTTGAGGTCAGGAGTTCAAGACCAGCCTGACCAACATGGCGAAACCCCGCTCTAGCAAAAAATACAAAAAATTAGCCAGGCGTGGTGGCATGCGTCTGTAGTCCCAGCTACTTGGGAGGCTGAGGCAGGAGAATGACTTGAACCTGGGAGGCAGAGGTTGCAGTGAGCCGAGATTGTGCCACTGCACTCCAACCTGGACGACAGAGTGAGAATAGATGTCATATGGCTTAGCATGCCAAGAAAAAAAAAAAAAAAAAGGCAGATCAGAGTTGAGTTGAGCCAACCCAGGCTGAATCCTTGCTCTTCTGCCTTCTAGCTGTGTGACCTTGGATAAGTCATTGGACTTCTCTGTGTTTCAGTTCCCTGTGCAAAGTAAAAGGCAACAGCAACACCTATTCTAAAGGGTTGATATCATGGAATAGATATAAAGTACCTGGCATAGGACCTAACACTGAGTAGTTACTCAATTAATGGTAACTGTGATTATTTGTATTCCCATGGACAACTGGCTACATGGTACTTCAGTGCTCTGAGCTATGTGACCTTGTGCAAGTTGCCTACCCTCTCTGGGCCCATCTGTAAAATGAGGGACTTCAGCAAAGGAAGCCCAAGACCTCCCTTTGATGTAAGCTTTGTGATTTGTGGGCACTCTGGGATGACAGGAGGAGACTGCTCACTGCATTGTTTATATGAGCTTCAAGTCCTGGGCCCTTGGAGAGGACTGGAGGCAGAAGAAGGAGGAAGAAGGAAGGAAGAAGGAAGGGACAGACAACCTGAGGAAGAAGAGGATGTGAAGCAGGAGGAAGGAAAGAAAGAAGGGGAGGAGGACTGGAGAGGAAAGGGAGAGGAAAAAGGAGTAGGAAGGAAGAGAAGACGAAAGAGGAAGAGGAGAAAGGGGAGGAGGAAGACAGAGGAAGGGAGAGGAAGGAAAATAAAAAAGAGAAAAGGAGGAAGTACAGGAGAACGGGGTGGAAGGGAAGGGGGAGAAGAGAGAGGCAAGGAAGAGGCATGAGAAGGAAGTGTCAGCAGGGCTGGTTCGGTCACTGCAGAGAAATCCAGAAACGAGCTTGCTCCTAAGGGCACCAAAAGGACCCGGGCTTGTTGGAGGCGAGAGCAGGGCTGGCTCTGTCTGGAGGGCTGATGTCCTGAGCTTGGCCCCTGGGGCTAGGAATGCCCTTCTGGATTCCAGGAAAGGACCTCTAGACCTTGAGTCACTGCCTCGTCTAACCCAGAAGAAAACAGGTTGGGTAAAAGCCATCAGCCACTAGGTGGGCCAAGATTTCCTCCAGGAGTGCTCCCGGGGCATATGGATAGGCCCAGGAGTGCCATCCTCAGTCCCTCTTTGGCCATGAGGGGTGGGCAGAGAGGTAAGGGATGAAACCAGGGTGAAGGGCTTTTCTGGCCCTTTCCTAGACAGGCCAGAGCCTTTAGACTGAGCAGAGGGGGCCATCCCCAGGGGATCAGCCGAAGTTGGGTTCCCAGAGAGCCCCAGTACCTGAGCAGGCCAGGCAAGGCAGCCAGCCCTGGAGCAGCCTCTGCAGGCTTGGCCATGTAGTTCACCCCTCTGGCATTCCCTGCCCCCTTTCCTGAAGGGGAAGCACAGACTTAAGTGTCAAAGACCCACTACCTTGAATTCCACTGTGAGACCTTGAGAAAGTCACTTGACTCCTTTCGGCCTTGGTTGTCTATAAGAAGGGGTAGTACTAGCACTAGAAGGACTGCGTGCAGTGATGGCGGCCCAGGCTTAGCATGCCAATGCTTAAAGGCATAAGGAGAGGAGAGGAGGAGGTCAAGATACCTTTCCTTCTCCCTCTTCCCTCCTTCACTGTCCCTCCTCTGGCGCAGCCGCTGTGTGTTCACAGCAGGCACGAGGACCCTGCAGGCATGCCTTCCAGCCCACTCCCAGGCTGTATCCCACTTTCCAGCTGCCTCTTGGGGTGACCCACACTCAATCCACCACCCCAGGATGCCTGCATGTCAGCAAATCCTCCAAAAATGCTTTGCAGCAGGTGAATGGAGCACACAGCGTCTTCCTGGGGTCTCCCTCGCCACCCCAGTGGTAAGCCTGGGAACCATTTGCCCGTGTGTGTCCAGGATGGGCAATGGAGGAGCAGTGAGTCCGTGGCCTCTGTGAATGCCTGGGTCCCCTGGGGGACGGGGGAGCTGGGATAGGCTAGATGAATAGATAGATCCTGGGCCCGGAAGTAGAAGGTCTGGGTCCCTGGCTGCCTAGGAGGGGGCAGGAGGCTGCCTTCTTGAGGAGCCTGGGAAACCCTCTCCCAGGCAGGCCACAGGCAGGGGTGGGAAGTCAGGGCCAGCGGGGGCTTTGTGCCCTGCACAATTGCAGCTGCTCTTCTGGATAAAGGGACGGACAAAGGGGCCTTCGGAAGTGGCCACGCTGCTCAGTCCCGGGGAGGCCCCAGGAAGCCGGCTCTCACTGGCCCCCCACGGAGGCATCCTCCCCACACCCCCCCACCCACCGGGGGGGCCAACTGGGCCCCAGCCACCCACAGCCTGGGCAGCTGCACTGGGAGTGAAGGAAAGTTCCTTTGCCCAAGGGCCTAGAAAGGACCAGAAGAGCCCCAAGGAAGGTTGAGTTTGGGGCTGGAGGAATGCTGCTTTCCTATTTCCCAGGACAGCAGCAGGAACTGGTGACGGAGGAGGGTGGGCTTAAGAACGGCCTTCAAGCCTCTGATGAACCATAGGGCTACTTTTAAGTCTTCCCCCATGAGGAGCCACTGGTTTGCAGACAGATTGCAGCTCCTGCAGGCTTTGAAACAGCTCCTCTTCCGGATCATCCTCACATCACAGGGCCCATTTCCTTAGCCAGCTGCTTTGTCAGATACGAGTCTCACCCTATAGGCACAGTACTCCAGCAAGCACCCCCAAAGCACCCCAACTCAGAATTCAGCAAAACTGGGCTCTGCAGTTCTGGCTGTGTGGCCTCAGCAAATTTCACAATCCCACTGATCCAAGGTTTCTCCATCTCTCAAACAAGTTAGAGTTACTGCTTGTAAGCTGGGGAGTGCATTAAACGAGATGCCTGGGATCAAGCCCCTGACATTCATGACGATCTGGTCTCTAAATAGTAGTTACGTTCCTTAGGCCCAGTGTGAATGTGGAATGGTCATTAATGGCACATTAGCTGTATTCAGAAGCAGTCTTGGGCTAAGGTTTCCAGCAATCTTAGTAAACAGAGTATGTTGAGGGTAAAGAGATGAGGTGGTAAACACTCCTGCTACAGCATCTACCTGCCTTTTAATTTTGAAATGACTTTAGATTTACGGAAAAGTTGCAGATGGTACAGTGAGATTGCCCTAACATTAACCTCTGATATTGCCGTGGTACATTTGCCATAACTAAGAAATTAACACTGTTACAACACCATGAACTAAACTCCATACTTATTTGGATTTCAGCAGTTTTTCTGGGAATGAGCTTTGTTCTAGGATCCAGTCTAGGGCACTGCATTGCATTCAGTCACCTGTGTGTCATGGATGAAAGAGCAGAAGGTCCCTTCTTCATTAGCTTTGCTCACTCCCGGAAGGAAAGGCCCGTTTCCTGGAATAGGGAAATGACCCACACAAGCCTCCTGTCCTGCTGAGTCTCCCCATCAGGAAGTGGGTTTCCTAAGCTCGTCAATGCATTTAGGAGCTCCCTTCCCAGAGCTCTAGACTAATGAAGGAGTTCTGTGGCTTCTTGCTAGCATGGAAAGCTGAGGGAAGAATGTCAGAGCAGAGCTGAACCACACAGATGGGAACTGGGACACCCAAAGCATCTGAGAGGCCCTGTGTCCCTGCTGCTTGGTACACACACACACACACACACACACACACACCCAAATCAGACCTTCCTATAGCTCAGAGGGTGGTTCAGAATCCAGAACTCTTTTCCCAAACTCCAAGCACTTGAATGAGAACGAGAATGAGTCCCAGCCCATCCCCCAAGCCCACACCTGCCGCTCCTCCCACAGAGCTGGTTGTGGTGCCTGGATGTGGACACTTCTGGGTCCCAGCCCACCCTGGCAGCAAGAGTCAGCCAGGCTCCCAGGAGCAGTGGAGGGAAGGCCCCTTTGGTGTGGATGAAGACAGAACAATGCCCACTTTTTCAGGCAGCTGGCAGAGCCTGCTAGGCCCTGGGTGTCTGAATGCCCATTGGAGCCAGACACTGGACTCTGTTTCCCAGGCAGTCCCGTGCCAGCACCTGCCCCCACCCAAAGAGAAGGAGCCTTTCTTTCCTGCTGGCCAAGGCCAAGGCTCCCAAAAGAGCATCAACGGCAAGAGGGGCTGACCTTTGTTCAGGAAACGGGTTTCCTGGCCACCCGCACCCCACCTCCACTTGGGAAACTTGGAGCTGGAAAGGGAAGTATGTATAGAGGCCTCCCTTCCCCTCTGTGAGTCTGCCCTGCTCCCTCCAGCCCCTGAAGCTGCAGGACTGCCAGAAGGCCTTGGCAGGCCACCTCCCTGCCCCCACCCCACCCCACCTATTCATCAAGGGCTCTGAATGCTGAAGACCTTCACAAGGCTCATCCTGTTGGCCTTGAAAGGGACTCACATTGAAGACTGCTGCAGGGTGTGTTTGGAGGGAGGGAGGAAGGGATTCCAATTGAAGTGACTGTGCCCACTTGGAAGGTTGCAGAATTGAGACCCACAGAGGTGCCTGATGATGAGCCCAGGCTCCCCAGCTAGGGGAGGAACATGGATTCTGTCTCCAGACACCAGTTCAGGATTTGAGTTGCATATGGCTCCCAGGGCATTTGCTTTAATGACTCACACCACTAGTTCTGTGTAAGTACGTGAATCAAGGTATCCTCAAGGGGCCTTGGATACTGCTGGGGTTATTTGCTATCCGATACTGACAGTTCCATTTGGGGCCCATGGACAAGCAAGTGCAGAGCCAGCTGGGATTTCTGGAAAGCCTGGGACTCACCCAGAAGACAGCCTCAGAGACATTTTGGTGTGGCTGTCCGGAAAGCCAGGCTGTGGGGCATCCTTTTCCATCAGGCCAGCTCTGGGAGATCCCTAAGCCTGAGAACTGAGGGCAGCAACACCCCTCCCTGACAGCCCCATCCACTCACCCCTAGGCCAGAGAAAAGGAGCAGGGGTGGACCTTGTGCCCGTCACACACAGTGCTGATACATACAGAAACATACACAAGAGACACGAGATCCCCTCACCAATAGATGCAGGGAGACACAAAGATGAACACACACACACAAGCACACAGCAGACAATGGCTTTTGGATCTTTATCATGGGCCCTGTGACTTGTGCCTGGCCCTGATCATCTCATTTAATCCTCACACAACACACAAATGTACACAAAATGGGACTTAAGCAGAGAGACCAAGACACACATATTGGAAACCCAAAGACAAATACCTTGGCCGGGCGCCGTGGCTCAAGCCTGTAATCCCAGCACTTTGGGAGACCGAGATGGGTGGATCAAGACCATCCTGGCTAACACGGTGAAACCCCGTCTCTATTAAAAAATACAGCCGGGCGCGGTGGCTCAAGCCTGTAATCCCAGCACTTTGGGAGGCCGAGGCCGAGACCGGGGCGGATCACGAGGTTCAGGAGATCGAGACCATCCCTGCTAACAGCGGTGAAACCCGTCTCTACTAAAAATGAGCAAAAAAACTAGCGGGCGAGGTGGCAAAAGGGCACGCTGTAAGTCCCAGCTGGCTCGGGAGGCTGAGGCCAGGAGAATGCCGTGAACCTGGGGAGGCGGAGCTTGCAGTGAGCTGAAGATTGGGCGCACTGCACTCAGGCCTGGGGGCGACAGAGCAAGACCCCTCCGTCCTCAAAAAAAAAAAAAAAAAAAAAAAAAAATTGAAGTCTCTTCTTTGCAGATTGTTAGTATTTTAGTCTTATTTAGTTCTAATGTAATGTTATTCATTACTACGACAAATCAATATGTAAGTATATTTCCCCTCTTTGTTTAAATAATGTAATTTAAAAGCATTTGCCCATTTTTTCCCTTTTGAACTATAATGACTATTTCTTATTTTATTTATTTTTGAAATGGCATGAGTTTATATAGGAAATTCAATAAAAGAAAATTTTGGCTGCCTGCCATTTATTGTTATTCATTTCATGATTACTACTGCCAATAATTTTGTCTTATAGAAGAGGAGTGGTGTTAAAAATCTGCTCAGGGTATATGCTAGGTACCTTGAGATACGTGTGCGTGTACACACACACACATGCCCACGTGCACCATCTGCTAAGTGCCCAAGTCCGCTGGTCACGAGTGAGTGGGTCTCTCCAGCCAATAGCAGTACCGGTGGTGGGAGGGTGGGTCCCAGAGTGGGCGCTGGCGGACAAGGTGGGGTCGGGAATGGAAGGCAGAAAGGAATAGAAGAGGATTCAGGGCCCAGCGAAGGTCCTGAGCGACAAAGACCGCCTCTGTCGCCTACTCCTGCCCCTTGCCCGGTCTCTGCTGCACTTCCGAAACCTACCACGAGGTGTCGCTGTGGCAAAGGGATCCCCGCCTCCGGACGTCTCCGAACCCGCTCGGCGACGTTTGCTGAGCGCACTCGGTGCCAGGCACCGTGACTGGCCCTGGGGAGTCCAGACAAATGAGGTACAGCCTCTGTCCCTGAGCACTTCACAGCCTGGCGGGAGGCTCACAAGGCGATCCAGTTGTGTACAGCCTGGCGGTGAACAAGGACGTGGAAGGGCGCTCAGAAGCGGCTGGGTCACGGAGGGCCTTTAGTCCCAGCCGGAAGAGCTCAGGCTTTCCCACGAGGCGCATCAGGGAGCCGAGCAAAGTCTGAGCGGACGTGTGCTCAGAAAGGCGCTCTGTGTGCTATTATTTGTGTTTTTAAAAAACGAAGGAAGGGTGCAAAATAAAGACTATACATTGTGAGTGTTTATAGGATATATCTGGAAGATATTTTAAAATGGGGGACATCAGTGTCCTCAGGAAATGAGATTCGTGGCTAGGCACAGGGATGGGGAAACTTTCACTGCATGCATTTTGTTCATTTTGAGCCATGGGAATGAATAACCTTTCTGAAAAATACATGAAACAAAAACTATTAAATTAAAATGTGTAAAGTCCTTATAATAAAAACAAGTCAGTTAAGATCATTTCAACTGTGTTGTGTAGGATGAGCTGGAGAGACTTTCAGAACTGGGCATTGGTCCTGGGGAGGAGTTGGAGGAGACCTGGCCTGGTGGGGAGGTGGGGTGTGAGCACAGCGCTGGGTTCTCCAGCAGTGATGACAGGCACAGGGCTTGGCTTATGGATTTTTCTAGGGCAACAAAAATATAAGGGCATGAAAAACAGAAGTATCCAGATTTTTAAATGGAAACTACAAAATCCAAATGAACAAATGTTTAATTAGATGTCTACAGAATGGAACTCATGCCAGCCAGCCAATTGTCACATAATTCACAGAGCAGAATGTGAGTGTGTTTTAATACGTTTGATATGTTGCAGGCAGGGAAGTCCAGTGGGGGATCCCCAGGACCTGCCTCCATTCTATACTTCCAGGGCTGAAGCCAGGCACCAGGGAGGCTTAGAAATCACATCCCATACCAGGAGCAAGTTTCTGAGGTTTGGATACTCCTAGACATCCTCATGCCACAGCACCCTCCTGCCCTAAGTGAGGAGTCAGAGCATGCCAGGTTGAGGGCAGCCTCCAACAGTGGGACTCTTTCAAGGGTGTGTGTGTGGAGCAACAGTGGTGGGATAGCATCAGTGAATGTAAACTACACCACAATGGTCAAGCCCACTCCCTGGACAGAAAAGGAAGCTGAGCCCAGAGCAGGGCAGGGACTGCCCCAAGGCCACACAACCAGTTAGTTGGTACACTGAGACATCCTGCCCACTCTGGCTCCCAGATCTTGGTGGCCTCCACTGGATCACATTGATGCCCTGCATACCCTACTCCTGAAGCCAAGAGAGGACCTTCAGGGACCTCTTGGCCTTCCTCAGACAGCACTGCCAGCTATTCATGACTCCAGAGGATTATGTGGTGGGATTTAGGAGAAACTCCACATCCCAGGCCTTGCAAATGGCTGTGTCTCCTGGGGAGAGGAGTGTAGGGGAGGGCTTGTCTAGGCTGCTGGACATTTGCCAAGTCTCAAGGCACAAGCCTGTGAGTTGGCCTTCCTGTGTCACAATTCCCTCGCCACAGCAGGCCTCCATCACCAGCTCACCCCGCCCCACAATCCTGGTGCATGCAAAGGCATCTGGATTCCCAGGCCTGATTACATAAACATTTCAAACTTACATGAAGCAAAAAATACCTCATATGAAGGTAAATGAAAAGTGACCGATGGAAGAAGATGTCTACAACGTAAGTAAAAAAGGAGTGATATCTATAATACGTAAAGAGTTCTTATAAGTTAATAATAAAAAAAATATGACTAACCCAACAGGAGGCAAGGGTCCAATGAGATAATAGCAGGAAGGGAGCTTTGCAGGAAGAGCTGGACATGTCTGAGGGTAAGTGTCCTGGGAAAAGTTGAGAGGAGAAAGCTTATTCTCTCCTGGTAGACACAGAACCAGAACTGAACCATCTGTCTATTCTTTCTTTATGACTGAGAGGCATGAATATTCCCTATGCCAGTCAGCTCAATGGAAAACACACACACACACACACACACACATATACACACATACACATACACCCCTAAGCAAACGTCCTCCTGAGAGCCCCTCTATGAGTCTTCTAAGATGTTTCAGGCCCACAAAGGGACTCTAGGAGTGAACCATGAATCCTACGAGTAACAGGTGAGCTTGAGGCCTGGTGGGACACTTGTTATGTAACCTCCCTACCTCCACTCCTTCCTTCTCCTTCCTAATAGAATCCCAGGCAGCCACCCCATCGCAGGCCCAGCAAAGGATTCATGATTGGACCAGACCACAGATTTTCAAGAGGAGCAGCGGCGTCCCACAGGGTGTTACATTTTTGTGAGACATAATTTGTAATGGTGGGGGCACTATGGATATTTGGTGAGCAGGGATCGAGGTTAGAATTCCTGACAGTTGCACATAGCAAAACTTTGGCCTGAACCCCACATGACTTTCAAATGTTCCACTGGACAGAAATGTAGGTGAAAAATCTGAGCCTAGAATCTAATCTCACGTGACATATTAACAGAAAGGTTTTTTTGCAAGACTTTCATATATACTGAAAACATACTGCAGCAAACCGCCACTGTGCACATTGAGGAGGCCTATGCTTTGTTTCATTGGTATCTTCCCAAGAGTTACCACCTCAACACAAGCATGCCACTGGTAGCAGTGTTACCAGTGGCGCTTTGGTCACCAAAAAACCCACCTGTATTTGCCTGTATCCATTGCTACTGCAGTCATGAAGCTTTTAGGCGCAGGTGAAAGCATCTGATTGTTTCATTATGCTTTCTAGAATACTTTTGCCTGAGCATGTTTCTTGAAATATACTTTATTAATTATATATTTCCTTTTGTTTTTCTTTTAGAGTTAGGTCATTGCATTGCTATTTTTGCAATTACATGTGTAAGTACGTCCTACTTCTACAGATTTCATCAGGATAGTAATATTTGTTATGAGAAGGGAACCCTGAGCCTGATGGGATCGAGAATGGCTGGTCTGAGCCAGATGGCAGATGGTACTCCCCTGGTGATGACTATGGGTTTGTGGATTAGGTGGAGCAATTTTTGGCATCTTCACTCTTTGGCATGAACAAGGAGGCAACAACACGGGCCTGATGGCTATTGGCAGCCATCTTGTGCTCACGAGGGAAATGTTCCTGAGGATAAAGCCAACGTGCAGAACAGAGGTGGGGGACCTGGATCTTTGGTGATGTCACTGAGCCCTGATGCTACAGCGTCCGAGGATACCCTGCCTCTGCATCTCCAGCCCTGTGAGGTAAATGTTCTTACAAGAAAAACAGTGGCAACCAACTGTTAGGTTCAATGGCATGAATGGTTTGGGTTAAATGGCACTACTGCCCCGGTTTCCCTTTCAGAAAAAGGGATCCTGGTGAGCATGGATACAGCTTCCTCTTACAGTGACGCCAACATGGCCATTCATGTTTCTGACCCCTTAAAGACCATCTTTAAAGGCCAAACGTCAGAGAAGACAGTAGCAGCTGCAGTCTTCTTCCTGCTATAGGCTTCTCTCCACCTCTGAGAAATGTTCATGGGGCTCAAAGTGAGTGGGGCAAAAAGGCTATGAATCTAGGTCTCCATAGGAGCTCGAGGCTAAGTATCCACTGTGTAAACCAAGAGTGGACCCAAGCCACAGAAAAGCCAGCCTGGCGGAATCCTGGCCTGTTGTGCACATCTGGAAGACATGCAGGAACTACCCAGTCCAGCTCCGTGTATCAGTCAGGGTAGGCTATGTTATGGCGACAGCAACCCTCCAAACCTCAATGACTTAAAGCAACTATGTTTCATTCCCACTCCTATTTACATGCCCATTGAAGATGGGCAAGAAGCCTCTGCTCATCCAAGTCACTCCGGGATGCAGGCTGCAGGGAGTTCCATATTGACCCATACTCCCACCATTCCTGGGAACAGAAGGAGAGCACAGCAAACCCCAAACTTACTATCCCTTAAGGCTCCTGCTGAAAAATGTCACATATCTCTTCCCCACATGTTTCATTGGTCAAAACAAGTCACATAGCCAGCCTGCCTTCACCAGAGATAGGTGCATACTCCTCCTGCCAGGAGGGCCAGTAAAGGAGAAGACACTGCATATGAGGACAGTGTACAGCCTCCTGCACCTGATTTGTGGTCATCTATGTGGTCACCCTGATTCTACCTGAGCTCCCAGAGGACCTTTCCATGACAGCAGGTCTGACTGTGCTGGCCCCCATATGAGGGCCTTCAGGGGACCTCACCCCTGACCAGAGAAAATGCAAACCTTCAGCATGGCCATCAAAACCATTCATGGGGCCAGGCACGGCGGCTCACATCTGTAATCCTAACACTTTGGGAGTCCAAGGCAGCCAGATCACTTGAGGTCAGGGGTTCGAGACCAGCCTGGCTGACATGGTAAAGCCCCATCTCTACTAAAAATACAAAAAATTAGCCGGGAGCCGGGCATGGTGGTGCATGCCTGTAATCCCAGCTACTTGGGAGCCTGAGGCAGGAGAATCACTTGAACCTGGGAGGCAGAGGTTGCAGTGAGCCGAGATCATCCCACTGCACTCCAGCCTGGGTGATAGAGCGAGACTCTGTCTCAAAAAAAAAGAAAAGAAAAAGAAAAAAAAAAAAACCCACCATGGTCTAGCCTCTATTTACTTCTCCAACTCCTCCCTCTTTATTTGCTACTCACTCACTAAGCCATAAACATTTAGCAAGTGCTTCTGTGTGGTGCTGACCACTGTGCCAAATGCTGAGCATGAAAGGATATACATCCTTGTGAGTCCCTTAAAAGCCCGGATCACCTCTTGTTCATACCCAAAGACTCTCAGCAGCAGCAGCCTGCCATGTGTTAAGAAAGAATGAGACAGCTCTGTACATGCTGATATGGGACCACCCCTAAAATAGAATGTGAAGTTTAAAAAGCAAGATGCAAACCAGCCACAGTGACTTGCATCTGTAATCCCAGCTACTCTGGAGGCTGAGGTAGGAGGATTGCTTGAAGCCAGGAGTTCAAGATCGCCTGGGCAACACAGCAAAACCTCACCCCACTACCCCTCTAAAAGAATTTTTTTTTTTTTTTTTTTTTTGCTTTTTTTTTTTGAGACGGGAGTCTCACTCTGTCGGCCCAGGCTGCGAGCTGGCAGGTGGCCGGATCCTCAGCTCACTGAAAGCTCCGCCTCCCAGGTTCTACGCCATTTCTGCTGGCCTCAGCCTCCCGAATAGCTGGGATTAACGCGCCCGCCACCTCGCCGGCTAGTTTTTTTGGTATTTTTAGTAGAGTCGGGGGTTTCACCGTGGTTAAGCCAGGATGGTCTCGATTCTCCTCGGACCCCGTGATCCACCGAGTCTCGGCCTCCCAAAGTGCTGGGATTACAGGCTTGACCCACCGCACCCAGCCAAAAGAATTTTTTAAAAAAAGTTAGCCAGATGTAGTGCCATGCACCCATAGTCCCAGCTACTCAGGAGGCTGAGGCAAACAGATCCCTTGAGCCCAGGAGTTTGAGACCAACTTAAAAACAAAAGTCGGGGGCAAGATGCATAACAGGGTGAATAGTGTGCTTTCTTTGTTGCACAGTGTGATTGAACACATGTGGAATATCTCTGGACAGATACAAAATCAACTGATATTAATGACTGCCTGTGAGGTGGGGAACCCACCCCAAGGGACTAGGGGATCCACCTAAGAAACTTACCTTTCTTGTCTACCCTTTGTTTATTTTGAATATTTTACAATGTGCTTTAAAAAAAAAAAGTCGGAGCCTGGTGCAGTGGCTCACACCTGTAATCCCAGCACTTTAGGAGGCCAAAGCAGGTGGATTGCTTGAGGCCAGGAGTTGGAGACAAGCCTGGACAACATAGCAAAACCGCATCTCCACTAAAAATACAAAAATTACCTGAGCACGGTAGTGTGTGCCTGTAGTCCCAGCTACTTGGGAGGCTGAGATAGGAGGATCACTTGAACCTGGGAGGTGGAGGTTGCAGTGAGCCGAGATCGCACCACTACACTCCAGTCTGGGCAACAAAGCGAGGCTCTGTCTCAAAAAAAAAAAGAAAAAAAGAAAAAGAAAGAAAGAAAGAAAGAAAGAAAGAAAGAAAGAAAGAAAGAAAGAAAGAAAGAAAGAGAGAAAGGGAAGGAAGGAAGGAAGGAAGGAAGGAAGGAAAGAAAGGAAAGGAAAAAAAGAGAAAAATGTTGTAGTATATGCTATTTTAACTTGGCTTTATTTTACACTTTCCTGATAAAGATTCAAACAATAGACAAGGATATAAATGAAAAAGTACATGTGTCCCATCCCTTACCCCCTTCCCCTGCCCCAAACCCAGCTCCTGGTTGCCCATGCTCAGCTTCTTGTCACATAGGAAATGTGTGCACTGCACTCATTCCATCTTAGGTGTGCACTGCAGGGATATTCTCTTTTTATGCTTTTGTGAAATTTTTAATTTTTCTCAACAAGTGTATTGTTATGGAAATAAGAAAAAAATACATACTTTTCAAAGTGCTCTGAATTAAGACAGGGCTTGAGCCTCCTGCCTTCCTCCTCCCTTCAACTTGGGAGAAACAGGCTTGACACTACCCCCGACCCCACTGCCATCCACACCATCCCTGCCACCTCAGTTTGGGAAGTGACTGGGTGGCAGAAGCAGTCTTTCTAATTCCAGAAAAGGCCTCCAGTTCCATGTTGAATAAAATTCAACATGAGTCCCTTCCTCACCTCCTCCTCTGACCTCATCACCTCAACCCTCCTCTCCCTCTCCAAGCCTCTGCCAACCAGGCCTCCTTTCAGATGCCAGAGTAGTACCACAGAGAAGAAACCTGTTGCCCTGCTGATTTTTCAGAGGGACTCAACCCAGGAATTTTCCTCTGTCTTGCTCTTCAACAGGAAGTCTCTAGAAATGGATCTGAAATACAGCAAAGGAAGAAAGGGAAGCAACTTGAAAAATCCCTCTTTCACGTAGATGTCAGGTTAAAAACGACTGGCCTTGTTAAAACGGCACCTTAATGAGGCTCCTTCCCAGCCTAATTGTCACCATGGCAATGACCCCTGGTGGCCATCTTTAATTAACTCAGTCAGAGTCACCAAATGAGCTCCTCCAGCAAATTGCTCACTAGCCCAGGCAGTCACGCGGCCCCTCCTCTGTCCTCTGCCCTCTCTCTTCTGGCACGGGTGATGGGACAGAAAATTCTCAGTTCTGGTTTTCCTCTCTACCTGCTGGTTCTCCTTGGCGTAGCCAGGGAGGGACTCAGACACTGGTAATAATAATAAAGTAATAACAATACTAGTGTTATGCTAAGCACTTTTTCTGTATTATCTCATTTAATTTTCACAGTAATCCTAGGAGGGATGCACTATCATTATCCTTTTTTTTTTTTTTTTTTTTTTTTCTGATGAGAAATCTGAGGCACAGAGAGACTCAGTCAGTCAGAGGCAGAGCTGGAATTTAAACCCAAAGCATCTCTGGCTCCAGAGTCACTATGGTAGTCCCTCTGCTAGAGATGAAGCTCACAGAGTCTCCTGCTTCTTCTGCAGTACAATAAAGACCTGGAATTGCTTCCATGCCCACTACTTTCCAGCTGTATGACCTTGGGCTACTCACTTCACAATTCTGAACCTGGTTCCTCATCTGGAAGAGGGAGGGTCATTAAAGTGGGCTGAGGGTGGGTCAGGGGCATGAACAGCCTCATCAGTTCTGTTCAATAATGACCCCAGAACCTTCCTGTTTGTAGTCACCCTGGTGTGGCTTTAGAAGCAAGTTGGCATGGAGGTTAAGAGACAATAAATGAGGCCAAATGTTGTGGCTCATGCCTGTAATCCCAGTATTTTGGGAGGCCAAGACAGGTGGATTGCTTGAGCCCAGGAGTTCCAGACCAGCCTGGGCAACATGGTAAGACCCCATCTCTACTATATATATATATATATATATA
>NW_016809732.1:244606-249305 GCF_001698545.2 Rhinopithecus bieti
ATTAATAATATATTAATTATATACACTATATTATATATAAATAACAGAAAGGACCTCTGTGAGGCCATATCGAAAGGTCAATTATCAATCCTCATCTTTCTTGGCCTGTCAGCATATTGGATACTTTTGATCTCTCCTTTGTTCTTAAGATACCTCCACTGCCCCCAACCCCCAGCCTCAAGGACATCACTTTTTTTGTTCTCTTCTTCTTCAAAGACCCTCCCTCCCAGTCTCCTTTACTGATTTTCTTCAATTTCTTCCTCTAAAATCAAAGTACTCCAGTGTTCTGCCCCTGGAACACTTTTCTTCTTTGTACTTTTACTCTCTAGTGATCTCATCTTGCTGCATGGTTTTAGATAAGACCATAAGCTTACCTCTCCCACATTAATATCTCCAGCCAGAACCTCTCCTCTGAATGCCAAGTTTATATGTCCAGTTGCCTACTGGGCTATCCCCTTTGGCTATCTAGTAGATCTCTCAGACTTAACATGTCCAGAAACAGCTTCAGATCCCCATCCCCAAAACTCTACTCCTCCTCAGCCTTCCCCAGTTCAGGAAATAGAAACTCCATCCTTCCAGGTGCTCAACCTCAAACCCCCAGGGTCATCCTTGACTCCACTATTTCTCTCCTGCACACCCCTCTAATGTCTCAGCAAATATAAGCAGTTCTATCTTCAAAACATATCAGAATTAAGCCAGTTCTAACCCATCACTGCCATCCTGATAGGCAATTAAGGTGGAAGAAGTAGACAGGGGCTAGATCATTGAGGGGGAGGGATCTCTTAGCTCTAGCAAGAACTTTTAAGTTTTATTCTGAATGATATGGAAAACCATATGAGTACTTTACATAGGATCCGATTTGCCTCTTGAAAAGACCACTCTGGGTACTGAGTGGAGAATGGATTGAGGCAGCAAGACGAAAAGTGGTGAATCCAGTTAAGTGGCTATTAAGGTTTTGGGGAATGATTATGGCGTGGACTACTTCCCTTCCAGGCAGACTCTCTCACCTGAGATGGGAGGAGGCCATCTCAGAGGCGGAAAGGCTGACCCAGGATGTGCCTGAACAAGTGAGCTTCTGTCGGTGACCCCAACGGAGGCAGCCCGAGTTTCAGCACCACTGGGAGGACAGCTCCCATCTCGCCTCAGCGCCAGAGAATCCAGAGCCTCTGCACTGAGGCCAGTCCTGCAGAGTCTTGGGGTCCAGCGCCCTCTCAGAGACTGGCGGCTAGAAGAAAAAGGCGAATGCCCTTTCTCTGAAGACTTCTGTTTGCTACCCTTCATAACGGAGATAACGATGCCGCCACACCGCCAAGCCAGATCCTTACGGATTTTAGGGGTCACCAGTGCAAGGGGAGACCCAAAGCAAATCCTCTGAAAATAGCGTCTGTCGTAGACACCGGAGTTTATTTCCCCGACTTCGGAAAATTAAAAAAGATGCCAGGTGTGCAGTAGGTTGGGGAAAAGGGCATTTCTGCACAGCTCCTGTTAACCTGCACTGCTCTGTTGTGTATCTCTGACAAAGCTCCGAAGAACTAAGTTGCTTCTCTGAGAGCTGGACAGTTTAATCATTCCAGACCCAGTGCAGATTTTCTCCCTCCAATGGCAGAGTTTCTCTAGGATGGGGTAGTGAGAGGCCCACCCTCTACTCCTGGCCCTCCTGGCTCTGCCCTTTCTAACTGAATCTAGTTTCCCCTGATCACTTTTGAACTGGATTGATTTTTTAATCTGGAGCCCATCAGGATTCCTCTTTCAGGAGTTGGGGGATGCCACTTGGGGTCTGTGGCCTGGGGAAGGCTTGCTGTGCCGCTTCTGGCTCCTAAAGGTGCTGTCAGGAGGGTCAGAGAAGATGGGAAGGGTCTCAGCCTTCTCGCTCAGAAATGACCTTTGGGTTTCAGAACCTTAAAGAGGAGCTTTCTCTCAGCTTCCCTATGAGAGGGGAAAGGGAGCATCAGAGACTCTGACTTTGACCTTAGGGGTACCCCAGACCACAGTGGGAACCCACCCTGTCATGGCCATCTGCTCCACAGTGCTACACCCTCCATTTCTGCCATTGCCCAGGTCCACATGGGCACCCTGTGCCCATCTAGCCTCCCTGCACTAGGTGGGGGCTTGATCCTTAGGCAGGCTTCATCCTGGAAATGTCCCTTAAATGGGCTAGGCTCCAACTTCAGAACTACCCTGCTCTAAGGGACATCATAAGGTAGATACAGAAGTTGGGGGATGCCAGGACTAGGTTTTTGGTGTGAAGGCAAGGCCAGACCAGACCTAGAATCAAATCCCATCCCCTTCTCTTTTTGCTCCCTCATTATGTGACCTGGGGTAAGTCACTTTTCACTTCACTGCTCCTGGACTTAGATTCTAACCCTAAGTAGCTCCTCCCAAGGGGCTGCTGTCAGGAGTCACTGAAACAAAAGTAAACCTCTGATCAATGCCCCATAATTGGTCCTCTGTTGATAAAATATGAATGCCTTTTCTGGAAAAGGGATACCTGAGGAGGCTTCATAGAATTAAGGGAGATTTCCTCTTCCCTCAACCAGCCCATATCCTGTATCTTTCTAGACTCCTGCAACCTTCAATGGGGACTGGGCAAATATACTGCCACCAAAAAGTGAGGCCCCGAAGGTGATCTGTCCTGACCTTCCCACTTCAGTTCCTCAGACCAAGACCCCAGGTGAAGGAGACCTCTGCCCTCAGCCAGAATTATCCTGTGTGACTCTCCTCCCTCCTGGGGTCCCAGCACTCCATTTTAGGAACTTCAAAAGGGGCCTGAGGGACAACAGGAGGCTTCCAGTTGGCTGCCCCAGGAACAAGGGCATCCACTCCCTTTCATCAAGACTTCCACTACCCTATCCGTAAAACTGGGAGAAAGACTCCTCAGATGAGGATTAAACGACACAAACATCCAGCAAGACACTCAACACTCGGTCTTGACAGGCATCCACAGAGGTTTACAGTCTCCCTGAAGACGCTTGCTCACACTCCTCTGAGGGGCTGGTATTTTGGCTCCCAAGGGTTCAAGAGGTTAAAAGATCTGGCCGAGTTCACACAGCTGGAAATGTGGAGCTTCGCGACTCCAACCCAACTTCTCCAGGCGCAGAGCGTCTGGGAGGGCAGAAGCCAAGCTCCTGAGCTTGCTGGGCCAAACACCAGGGGCCAGGAGTGGGCAGGGCTGGCGGGACCGCCAGCTCCCTCACTGGATTCACTGGTTCAGCCACTCTTCCGGGACCACGTGGGCCAGCAGGGAACCCAGAGCATGCGTCCCCGGCCCCTCCCTCTTCAGATCTCGCCCTCATCTACAGGGCCAAACCCAAACCCGCCTGCTCTGGGGCAAAGGGGAAACCGTCTGCAATCATTTGCTCCTCAATATCTTTCCGATTCTGGCATCTTTTGAGCTGAGGTGCAACTCCTTTTTCTAATTAGCTGCAATGATGAACTCTCGGGAGCTCTGATATTTGAAAATATCTATGAAAACTACTCCATATATACATAGATGCATGCATATATACATAAACACATACCAGGGCCCCCAAATTAGCTGTCCCTCCAGCTGCCGACCCGCCACCGCCACCGCAGAGTAGTGGACGAGAAAACCTGGCGCTGCAGGAAGCAGAATGAGGAATGTCCCGTTCAAGGCCAGAACCCACGTGGCACCCCTGCCCCGTTCCAAGGTGGAGTCTCTGGGCTTTACCTCTTCCCGGTCTAGCCGCAGGGATAGGGTAAGGGTGGGGTGCGGGGGAATGGTACTGTTTCCACCCCCAAACTGCCATGAGGAGGCACCTTGTACCCACGCCTGCAGCCCGGAGTGTCCCCGCCAGGCAGCTTTACTTTGCTGAGTTGTACTGAGTGCCTGCTCCGAGCCGGGTGCAGCGGAGAAGCAGAGCTCCGGGTGGCCCTCCTGCAGCGCAGGCACGCACCGACTCGGGATCGCGGCCGGGACACCGCCCTCAGCCCTACGCTTCCCAGGCCAGGCCTGGCCAGGAACCAAACCCGTGCCCCGCTGCAGCAAAGGGACGCTCAGGAAGTCGGCCCTGCAAGTCTGCGTTGGTTCAGAAGCACCTCACTGCGCCCTCTGCAACCACCTGCCACTTCGCGGTCATCCTGCCTTCGCGGTCAAGGGTAATTCCCTCCCGCCTTGCGGTCTGGAGACCGCAAGCGATGACTACCTGGGCTCCCCCTGCTGGAGACCGCAATAACGACCCGAGGCCCCATCCTCTCTGAACGCTTATTTTTTTTAACTACTGTAGACGCCTCCGCGCACCCCCACCCCATCTCCGCCTCCTGCCAGTTACCGGGCAGAGGCTACCAGGAAGATCTTATTTTCCCACAACTTTATCCTGAATGCAAACAAAATGAAAAATGCACACATTTACCCAACAAATATTTACTGAGCACTCACTCTAATATTAATCACTACAGTGAACACTGGGTACTTACTGCATGGAAGCATTGTTGGGCTCTTTTACATGTATCAGCTCATTTAATCCTCACAACAACCCTAGCAGGATGATACTATTATTATTCCCACTTTGCAGTTGAAGACACACCCAGGCCCAAAAGACGTGGCCAAGCTCTCTCAAAGCGGGGAACAGGCTTTGAATCGGGATGTCTCCGGATCCCAGGCTCCTAACCATTACATCACACCATGGAACGCTATGGTAAAATTATATATATATATATATATATATATATATGACATAAG
>NW_016809732.1:249379-290981 GCF_001698545.2 Rhinopithecus bieti
TCCTGAATGCAAACAAAATGAAAAATGCACACATTTACCCAACAAATATTTACTGAGCACTCACTCTAATATTAATCACTACAGTGAACACTGGGTACTTACTGCATGGAAGCATTGTTGGGCTCTTTTACATGTATCAGCTCATTTAATCCTCACAACAACCCTAGCAGGATGATACTATTATTATTCCCACTTTGCAGTTGAAGACACACCCAGGCCCAAAAAGACGTGGCCAAGCTCTCTCAAAGCGGGGAACAGGCTTTGAATCGGGATGTCTCCGGATCCCAGGCTCCTAACCATTACATCACACCATGGAACGCTATGGTAAAATTATATATATATATATATATATATATATATATGACATAAGAAGTGGCTTCAAAGCATCCCTTGTTCTCTAATTCACCCTGTGAAATTTTTCCTACTAAGAGAAACAGGCACACGTTTTACCTAGAGAGAGATGTTGAAGTTTTCTGGTCATTTTCTGGGTATGCATTTGCTTGGGCCACCGGCAGATATAAGAGTAAGATGGTTGCCCCATATATTGAACAAGATGTAAGGTTAAAAAAAAACGTATGCAAACAACTACCTGTCTGAGGTCCCCACCCCATCACTTCAAAGCTGTACTTCCTTTTGGAATAGAAGAGAATGAGGCTCCATAAGACGCAGTGGACTGTTCTTCACTCCTAAGAAGTCAGGAGCATGAAGGAGCCTGACCTACCTCTTTTGGACACTCCCCCTACCCTGCCCCAGCAAACTGAATTCATCACACTCTTTATGAGCCTCTCCTTTGTTCCTGGAGACCTTGAATGGGTCCAGCCACTCCCCTCACTAAGAACCTGGGCACAGCTTTGGTGGAGGTGATAAGTGCCATGGTAAAGGTACACTGTGCAGCGTGAGTTAGGGTGAGACCACCCACCTTGGGAAGGGTGCCATAGTGAGAAAGCCATGGACCTAGACCAGGAGTACAGGAATTTTAGAGTGTAGAGAGCCCTTGGAGACCAGCTAATGCATCACTTATCCAGCACAAAGACTTGCAAGGTGCAGGGTCGGATGCGGTGGCTCACGCCTATAATCCCAGCACTTTGAGATGCTGAGGCAGGCAGATCGTTTGAGGCCAGGAGTTCCAGACCAGCCTGGCCAACATGACAAAATCCCATCTCTACTTAAAAAACAAAAATTAGCCAGGTGTGGTGGCACACAGCTGTAATCCCAGCTATTTGGGAGGCTGAGGCACAAGAACTATTTGAACCTGGGAGGCAGAGGTTGCAGTGAGCCGAGATCATGCCACTGCACTGCATCCTCGGTGATAGAGCGAGACTCTGTTTTTAAAAAAAAGAGAAAAAGAAAAAAAAATCCTTCCAAAGTGCCACAAGTGTGCCTTGGGCACAGGATGTTAAACAATCCACTTTAGTCCCTGATGCCAATATTCCACTGTGGAAACTAGAGACCCATTACATCACTTTCCTCTCTGCCCCAGCCTTATCCCTGTCCCCTGGCCCAGGCCTATCTATTAACTGTGTGTGTGTAACTTTCCCATTTAAGACTCTAAGATCCTTTGAAGACAGGCTTGTATGTTACTCACCACTGTACTCCAAGCACTGGGCACAGGGTCTGATAGAGAGAGTAGGAGCTGAACTAAACAAATGAATTCTCCCACAACATCTCTGCCTGGTTATCATGCTGCCCCTATTGGAATCCTCCTAGAGATGAGGCACTCACTGCTTCTCCATGGGACTGCATCCCTGTACATCAGTTAGCAGGTGAGTTCTCCCTTCTGCAGACTCCCAGACCTAGTTATCACCCTCTGAGCCTTTTCTGAATCCTGAAAAAAAGCTACTGATTATACCAGACAGCCAGACACCTGCCTTCTGTCCTTGGAGCATGGTCCAATCTAGAAAAGGGAGATCTCCTCTCCCTAAAGGGCATAGGAGACCCACGTGAGCCCCAGAGAACCCAGCCCACTTGGGGGCTGAGTTCATAGCATAGTGTATAGTTGAGTGGGGGCTTATCCTCAAAACTCCCCAGCATGCCTGGTAATGAGCGTCTGGGAGAGGCTGGCTAGAAAATATGGAAGCACTGTAATGTCATTTTGGTTCTATAGTATTTTCCTGAGTTTTCACATGTCAGTGTGAGCCAAAGGATGGGCATGCATCCATGCATGTGTGTGCATGTCAAACTACTTGCACATAGGCCAAGCATGGACCTAAGAATGTGGCCAGAAGTGAGTCTATGTCCTGGGGAGGAGGGGTGGTGCGCCACAGTGTGCACAGGTTGGTGAATGCCCCCAGAAAAACTGGGGTCTGGATGACCCTAAGGGTGTATGTATGCATACGAGTATGCAGGAGTGTGTGTGTGTTCACAAACAATCTGTCTGAGGGGCTGGCCGTGTGTGTGTGTGTGTGTGTGTGTGCATAGATATAAAGACAAACTGCAGTCTAGTTCTATCTGGGTAGCATGTGTGTGATGTGTGTATATTTACAGGTATTTCCTAACCTAGTATGGTGACATTGTAATCTTGTGGCTGAGCATGCATGTGTACATGTATGTGTATATATGTGTTTACAATGTAATCCCAAGCCTGCATGTGAGTGACTAGTGTGACTGTGTATGTTTGTGTTTTACATGCACATTCCAGCCTGGTTCCACACCCCAGGACTCCATGGAATATGAAGGTCCTCGGATGAGCCCAGCTCATCCTGAGGCTGGCTGAGTGCTGGGTGGAGTATGTATAGGTGACTGGTGTTTACCAGCAACCTTGACCAGCCACCAGCCTTTGTCTGGTGCCCACTTCCCATGGCCCCTAAATTCCTCACCCTGGTAGGACCCTGGCTGTCCTTGCTCTGGACTGTCTTCCCCAAGGAGTCCCTTTAACTCACAGCCCCTTTCCTGGCCAGGGGGCTGGGAGTTGGGGGATATTCATCTCGGGGAGTTTTTGTTCTGCCTCATGAAAAGCCTCAATGGCTGGGAATACCATTCTAATTACGGGGAAGCCCAGCTTATGTGGGGGACACAAAGGGCTGTGGTCTCATAGCAGCTCCTTCCATCCGTCAAATAAGGCCGTCTAATGACGGGGTGAGAGCTGTGAATGCCTAAAACAAACTCGAAAAGGAGGGAAAATAAAGCCGCCGGGGGCTTAAAATATATTAAATTACCCTGATTAGGAGCTGTGGCTTTGCAGGCACTAGTTGGAGAGGCTGGGGAGGCTGTGAGTCCTGCTATTCACGTCAGGGGGGAAGAGGGGTCAGTAGGTCGGGGGCGGGGGTGTTCACAGAGCCCTGGCCCATTCTCATGCTAACACCAGAGACACACTGCAGGCTTAGTGGGCTGGAAAATAGAAATGAATTTGCCGTAATCCTCCTTCCTCCCTCATTCTCTCCCTCTCTCCCTCTCTCTCTCTCCCCCTCTGCAGCCCAGGAGAAGCTTTGCCTAATGGCAGCCCGTTAGAGCCTGCTGGGCATTGGGGCAGAGCCACACCCCAGAGCCTGTGTCCCTCCGCCCTCTCATCCCTTGCCCCTTTCTGTGGGGCCCAGAATGAGAGTGGGCTCTAGGGCACATGTGAAGGAGCAGTAAAGGCAGGCGGCGGTTTTCTAGTGGATGGGGAGTGCCAGGCCCCTTTCCAGCATACAATTATTTACAATCCACAATTACTCCTTTAAGCACATGTACACAATTTAGAGACACAAATAGCCCTTCACTCTTCTACACACACCTCCTCACAACACATCTCTTCACAAACACACACTTGAATAGGCACAAATATATCTGTACACAATTTGCAGACACATCTACTCCTTCAAGGGCGAACACACCCAGGCACCCACGGAGCTCTTTACAGGCACCCACGCATGGAGACATAGCCCTTGTCAGATGGCCATAGGCTGCCTCCAACATACACGTGCACCAACACGTGCACCAACACACATGTGCATACCCATGCAGACCCCTCCACACCCCTTCAGGCATACCTCCAGAACCACGACCTAGTACAACTGCAATGTTTCACAAGGAGGAACTGAGGCTCAGAGGGCAGCGGAGGGGCCGCCCTTCCCCAGTGCTAGTTGAGTCAGCCCTGTTTCTAAGTGCTGCAGGACCTTGGATAAGTCGTTGCCCTCTCAGGGCCTCAGTTTCCTGCTATTAAAGAGGATATTTGAACTAACGTTCTAGAAAACCCTTCCAGTTCAGAAATTGGTAGGAGCCAGTCTCAGGGACTATCCCTTGTGTCCCTCCCCTCCCTCTGCACACTCAGGTGGATGTCCACCCCTCCACGGTGCACACAGTGAATCCCTCCAGTGTTCGCACGGTTACAAACTAGAGGGTCCGCCGGGGAGTCCTGTAGCCATATCCTCGTAGGTCCCGCTGTCAGTGGCTCCGCCGTCCCGCCCGCCCACCGTCAGCTGCGCTCTCCTTCTTGTGACTTTGTCGGTGCGACTATCCCGGTTTGGGACGTGAGGGTGTCAGGTGTGGCTCTGAACCACCGAGCCCCACAGAGTGGTGCCAGGGACCCGGGAAAGGCTACCGAACGCGCTCCTCTCCGGCCCCCGGCGCCCTCTGTCGGCTAATCTGGAACAGGCGCGCCCAGAGGAGGCCCGACGCGTGCACGTGACCCTGGGACCTGACCCCGGGAGTCTGCACAATGAAACCTGCGCCCGCTGGTTCTCGGCTTGGCCGTGGGGAGCCAGGGATCCGCAGGCCAGACTGGAACAGAGGCCACGAGAGTGAACTGAACAGAGGGAGCGTGGGAAGCGCAAGACCCGGCCCTGCCACCCGCTTCTCCTCGTGGCTCCTAGAACACCCCTACCTACCAGCGCCCCACAGAGAGCAAGCGCGCGCGGGGGTATGGAGGGCACCCAGGCCAGAGCGAGCACACCAGGGCCGGCTGCGTGCTACTAGCGAACCTGATCCCATTGGCCGCAGCGTTTCCATCCGTGATGTGGCAGCCAAAGTGTGCCAGGGAGAAGCCCTGGAAAGTTCAGGAACCTATCTCCCACCCACCCTAGGCGGAGAAGGCAAGGACCCGTGAGCCCCCACTAGATAGCCCACAAGGGCACCCGGGTCAGCGGAGGCTGCTGCTGCCCCTCTTTCCTGGAAGGCAGCACCAAGGCTGAGCTAAGCCACTTGCTGAAAGTCGGACAGGACAAAACCTGGAACTGCAGTGGGTGAAGCTGGTGCAACCGAGACCCTTCCAGCCTGGGCATCAAGACGCTCTAAGTGGTGATCTAAGGGCATGGGAGTTGAGTAGGTTCCTGGGGAAGCAAAAGCCACGGTTTTAAGATGGACGCTCCTGGTGTGGGCTAGATTGTTTCAAGGAACCCAGGGTCGACATGAGAGGGGGACCACAGATCCTTCCCTAACCCCTCCAAGGGGTCCGAGGCTTGCACATGATGACTATCCAGGAGCCACAAGTACTCCCAAGTCGGGATGTGAGAGCCCAAATCTCAGGCTCTGGCACTTGGTGCTCCATCCTTGCCCCTGCGGACACGCTACTCCCTACCTGGTCTCAGGTTTGTTGGGCCCTCACTGGAGCTGTCTTTTTGGGGTTTATCTAGGTGGAGCCCCACGTGCCTTCTCCTGGCTTCCCAGCTCCAGGTCAGCTTTCTGCACACTGCTGTCATGGGCGGAGGCACTCCCGTGGCCACCCCTTCAAAAGAACCAAGATGAAGGGGGGTGATTAGTGAGAGTGGACTGTAGTGGGGTGATTTGGGGAGGTGGGAGGTTTGAGGACAAGCCACACTATGTGAGAGGGCTGGGCTTATGCTCTTTCCTGCGGCCTGAGTCCAGTCTGGAGGGCCTCGACTCCAGGGTTTCCCAAATGGCCCTCCCAGGCCTCAGGCCTGGCTGCACCATGCAGGTCGGGGAACCGGCCTTGGGGGAGCCCTGCTCTGGCCCTGATTCAATTCCACTTCTCCTTGGTCTTTTGTGAGGGGTCGGCTCGGGACCCCAAAGGGCGCAAGAATGTGAACGAAGGGCTTGGCTGAGAAGGGTGAAAATGAGGGCTCCTAAAAGAGAGGGGGTCGAGTTGAAGCCTTTACCACTTCCACTATGCTCTGCTCCAGCCGTGCCTTGGGGGCCAGTCCCAGGCCTGGAGAGCCTGCAGGCGCCCTCTCTTACTTGTCCCCCAAACCTTTCCCGGGCACTCACCGCCCATAAATTCCATAAATTTGTGTGGGTGCGCACACACCTATGCCATCAAGGCATTTAACACAAACACACAGAGCAACGAATTCGAATTCCAGAATTTTCACCAAATAAAATTAAGCTTCACTTGGGGAAGCTCGTCCCCTGCACCTGGAGGTGGGAGAAGGCGCAGAGGAAGAAGGGGCTTGTGATATGCCCTGCGGAGCTGAAGGGAATCCCTACCCCCAGCCCTCTCGGAGGCTTCCCACGGCCGCGACCTGGAGCCCTTGTTTAGGGACTAGGAAGGCTCGGGGCTGACTCCTCGGCGACAAGACGAGCCTGTGTGGGGTGGAGGCAGCCCGAAAGCCACAAAGCAGAAATGTCTGGTTTTCCCGCCACAGCAGCCGCGGGGGTCCGATTTGCAACCGGAAAGGCCGGAGATATTGGGAATTTGGAACCGTTCATACTTTAAAGCCTACGTCCAGAAGTCACTTTCACCCCACAGTGTCTGCCCTCATGTAAATGGCCCACCCATCAGTTACCTCCCGTGAATCATAAAGACAAACAAGATCTTGTTATTTTTCTAGAATATTCCAAAAATAAGCATCTGCGTTTGGGGCGAATTCCGGCGGGGCCGAGCTTGTTTTCTCCGACATGATGGCGCTACCAGGGCTCTGGGAGGATCTCCGGGCCAGGCGCCGGCCTAGTGACGGGGGCTGGGAGGAGCTGGGGAGGCATCGCCATTGGTGTTTCTGCGTAGAACCGCAGCGCAGGGATCCCTCGTCCGCCCCGCAGCAGTCTCGGGTTCTCCGGCGCGCCCGCTCGCCTCTCGAGAACCTAGTCCCCGCGGAGGCCTCCCCAGACCTGAGCCGGGAACACCCTCCAGTGCGGTCGCAGGACCCCGAGGGTCCTACCCAGTCGTTGGCAAGAGTCGAGGCTGGATTTTCGGCGGCCGCCTGCGTTCAGTATAAATGGAATGTGCTAGGAAACTCCGATATGCAGCGATTTTCTAAATATCCCGTATACCTGAACCCAGTGTGGCCACCGCCATGAGTCACGCAAGGACTGGGCGACAGAAGCTCTGAGCTTCTATTTGTAAAACACAAAATAAATCGAGAGCTGAATGAAGACAAAGCCATTTTTAAACGTTTGATTGGTGAGATCTCCCCCACTTAGCAAACACTTTCATTTTCAGAGCTGCCTGTGGCCATACACAGGTTCAGAAAATCGATTGTATTCCTGGGTGAATTCCACCCAGGGAAACGAGTCCTGGGAATGCGCGCCCATGTACACAGAAAGCCCACAGTTTAGAAGGAATGTATGAGTGAAAAAGAAGCGAGCATTCAGGAGACAAATGAGTTTGTAAATTTACTGTCTTGCCTTTGTGGGGATCTTCAAATTGTTTACCCTGCTTTTATTCCCTCCGTGGTGCTGCCACGGGTGCGCGGACTGAGCAGGCCGCCCTTCTCCCCACTCGGAGAACTCTAAAACCTGAGGGCCTCTGCCGGAAGCTGCTGTACGGCCCATCCGGGTTCCCAGAGGAGCCACTTTTCCTCCTACAGGCCCGGGGATTGCAAAGTATCTGGATCCCTAAATTCTCTATCCCCTATGCGCAAGACTTAAGAGCCAGATCAAGATGTGGGGCCCAACTGGGGGAAAGTACGGGAACCCAGGGTGCAGCTGGGGCCCACCCGACCAATGCTGACAGGCACCACAGACACCTCGGGCCATCTTTCCAATATTTTGCTCAGTGTTTGGGGGACCCAAGGGGCAACGTGCCTGCACGTTGATGCAAGTGTGACCTCTGCGACTGGAATGCCGGACAGGGCTTTCCTAAGGCCCTGCATTCCGCGCATTGACTTTTCCTATCAATGGGAGAGACGCAGGCTATTGACCCAACGGCCTCCTCCTCGCCGCCTATTGTCGCGGCTCAATCACGCACTTACGGGAAGAAAAGCGAGTTTATCTTAGCTTGGAGGAGCCTCGTGTTGCGAGTGTGTGTGTGTGTGTGTGTGTGTCTCAAGGGTGAGGGGAATTCTGCAACCAGAACTGCGCAGATGGGTTGTGGATAGACACTTTCAAAAAGGGCCAATTTCCCCTTCACAATGAGCGCTAAGTACCTGATAAATGGGGTTGGTGTTTATTCATGAGCAGGTACTTTGGAGACGGCGATTAGAACAGCCGCCCGCGCTGCCTGGCCAAGGTACTTAAAGCCGGGCAGGTGCAGCGCGGCGCGCGGCCCGGGCGCACAAAGCCCGCGGCAGCGGTGTAGCCAGGAGGGGCGTGAATGCGGGTCGCGCCGGGCCCCGAGGGCGCGCTGCGCGCAGGCACCTTAGTCCTTTGTTCCTCACTCGAAGCCAAGGCCACTTCACCAAGGGGCGCCCCGGGAAAACCTCCCCTTTAATTACCAGGAATTTCCCTTCGTCACTCCTCTGGGAGCCCAGCCGGGCAACTATAGGTCTAGCGGTCGCGGAGACTCAGTATGGGTCCAGGCTTGGCATTTGCATAAGTGCTGCCTGTGAGCTGTCTATTAGCTAACCAGCTAAGTAACTAACTAAAATTGGAAGAAACAGAACCCAGGCCTGGAAACTGCGCGGGCACGCGGCTCAGGTCGCCCCCGCCGCCTAGGCGCCACCTCTGGCGGTGCGGGCAACCTCGGGCTTTCAGGTTTTGTTTCAACTCCAAGGGGAGAAAATTGGGGTCTGTCTCTTTCTACAACTTCTTGGCGCCGAGGTCGTGGGACAAACCCGATCTCGCCCTCAGAGCTGCTGAGGAATCTCTAACAACTCCCAGCTTTTGCTCACGACAGGCAGCCTCTCCTCGACGCGCGCGGAGAGAGCTCAGCAAACGCCAAGGCCTTGCAGGAGAGAGCACAGGATCCCCTGCGTTTGCGAACTGGGAGCGGGCGAAGGGACTCCTGGGGCTGCGCCGGGAAATCTTGTCTAATATACCCTTAGTAGCTCAGGTGCTTGGGGTACGTAACGTCCGGAAGTCTGAGGCAATAATTGCTGGCTTACCTTCAGCCCGACTCCTCGGGCCTGCTCGGATGCTTCTTTAAAAAAAAAAAAAAAAAATCTTTTCGAAAAGCAGATCGAGATTTTTCTCCAGTGCAGAAAATCAGAGAGGAGAGACCTGTTTCAAACAAGTTGGATTCCCTTTCGGGAGAAAATTCTTTCAGAGTGATAGGAAACAAGGCACGGGGACCTGAAGTCACCCACTGCGAAGAACCCGACGGCTCTCTCGACAGCCCGATGCAGATTGACCAGGAGTCTGTAGATATTAACATTCATTACAAATTTTCTTGGAACCTTGGGGTTAGAATAAATTATAGATAAAATAATTATGATTCCCTGGGAAATTCGACAACCCGGATGTAAGCGCAAACCGAAAGTGGTAATCCAGGGGCGCCTCGGGAAGGAAAACAGAGGTGGGTCGGGTGCCCACGGCCTGGACCGCGCAGCCACCAGCCAGTCCTCTACCGAGCGAGACCAGGGGCCAGATGTGCGGGCGGCCGAGATTTACTAAAAGAGCAAGGCTTCCTCTTGCATCTTTTGCCAGGACCTGAGTTAGGGTTCCAGGGTGAAGTGGTTCCTCCTCTTACAGCCTGAGTCTCCTGCGCCAAAGAGACGGGTGAGGTGGTTTGCAGGACAGTCTGGCAAGCCGTGGAGGGCCGGAGACGCGCGCGCCGCCGCGTTGACAATGCCATACGAATAGTCTCATTGCACGAGGCCTCGGGTAAACATTACTGAGAGGTTGAGGAGCGGTGGCCTGGGCGCTCAGCTCCGTACGCCAGAAAGGCGTGTAGCCTACAATACGGGGCACAGGAAGCTAACGGCATCACCAGGCTGGGGTGGACAGAGCGCGGCCTCCCCTATGCCGGCGTCAAGATCATGGCCGGCCCCGGCAGGGGGCCCCGAATTTAGGCTGGAAGTAGAAAGTATATTGGAATGGGTGGGGGAGTGGGGGATAAAGATGACGCATCACGAAGCAGTTTTTATATTTCCATTCCCAAGACCTTTAAGGCACACTCAAGAGATGCAGGTGTGATCAGGAGGGCCACCAGTACTAACACCCACTATTGATTTTCTTCGCATGAAAGATTTGGAATAAATTACAAAATTACAATGAATGTGATTTCTAGGGAAACATATGCCCAGGTGTAATCTTTGCAGCCTCCTCCTTACCCTTGGGTGGGCTCTCCACCCACCTTTTCCCCCAATCCCAAATCCTAACCCCTCACCCCCCGCTGTAAGTTTGTTTTTTCTGAAATGGAGAAAAAGCTCCCCAAACTGGCAGGAAACCATATCCTACAGAGGCATCTGAGCACATGCATTCCGGCGGGCGCGGCACCTCCCGCCCTCTGATTTGTGTATTTCACTGTGGCTAACCCCCACTGACCTCGGGTCCCCCTTAGGCAATCTAGTGACTTAGGCCATGAGACCTGCCAAGCAGGAGCCCTGGGTGGGCACAGCTGGGTAGATCAGACCAAATGCACCCAAATCTGACTCCAGAACCACGAAGAGCAGAACGCTTTAACCCATGAAAAGTTTTATGTGGTTTTGGGGTGCGTTCAAACAGGAATCTCCAAAGAGTTTTGGTTACTCCAGCTATTATAACACAAATGCCTAATCTTTGTTTGGTGATAGAATCTCCATGTCCAGCCAGGAAAGCCAGGAACATTTCATTAACCTGGCATCCTCTTCATTGTCAGTCCGGTGATTGATGTAAAGCTGGTGCTACTAATGTCAAATTCTAACCAGAAACCACCAGGCTAGAAGATAGACTCCTTGACTCACAGGGTGTGGTGTAGGCTGGCGCTTCCTGAGGCTCACTTCCCACCCCAGCTCCCTCCTCACTGCAGCAACCCTCTCCATGGGGTAGGACAGTGGTAACCTTGAAGATGGAGCCTCTCCGGGGAAACTTGGAGGAAGCCCAACCCTGCCCCCTTTCCTCTAATCCTCCACCCTCTCTCTTGGTTTGTGATGAAAGGACTGAGATTTCTCTGACCCAGGACCAAACAAGGCAGGGATTAGGTAAGCATGTGATTGGGTAAGCAGGATCTTCCACCCACCTCACCCTTTGCAAAGTACCTTTACACACAGCATCTCCTATAATCCCCCACTTGCCAGGCCTCCCAAGGAGGCACTGTCAGTTTCCTTCAGAAAATAGAAGCTCAAAGAATGGATCTGGGTTACCTGGAGATCTCCTAGCAAGGAGAGGTAGGGCCAGGATTCCTCCTGGCATTCTGATTCGAAGTCCAGGGTGGTGGTCCTTGACCCTCCCCACACAATTCCAAGGAGGACGGGGGAATCTTTCAGGCAGACTTATGGGATAATATGTGGACCTGACTTGGCACCAAGAGGTGAAGACATTCAATTGAATGGAATGCCACTGTCATTGAGTCCCCACTTCTGTGCAAGGTATATACGAAGAGTGGGGAGGGCAACAAATGTGGCTTCCATGGCCCCTGGCTCAGGGATGGAGTAAAGCTCCCTAAATTGGCAGGAAACTATATCCTACCAAGGGCATGCCCAGAGCATGGGCAGTGCTCCACAAGGACAAGGATAGGTCTCCAAGGACCAGATGTAAGGCCCATTGGCTCTCTAATTGGACACCATGGTACCTCGAGTCCACTAAGGCCTTTAGAAACCATCTGGGACTTATTTACAGAGTAGGCAGGTGTTTTACTCTGCTGGCAGTAGAAGTAGCTAGGCCCTTGAAGAGGCTCCAGTAAGGTAAGCAGCTCTTCTCCCCAAGACCTTGACATGCAGCCCCAGTGTGAGCTCTGCTAAGAGATTACGGTTCTAGTGTCCACTTTGATAATAGCCTCCAGCAAGTCCTTCTCCATCTGCTTGTTTCCTCATCTGCCAAGCGAGGGGTCTTGTAAAAGAAGGTTCCTAACATCTCTAACCTGGGCCTCTAAGAAGTGTGTGTTTTGGGGGGGTGGCTACAAAGAACTCCTTGCAGACTTCTAAGGATACTTGGAGAATGAGTTTCACCCAAAAGAAGCAAACATTTCTTTCTGAAATTTGGTCAAATAAATAGCTTGATAGTGGGATAAGGCACACAGACCCTGGAGCCAGCTCTCTGGGTTCAAATCTGCCCCCGATCTGCAAGGAATAGCTATGTGGCCTTGGGTCACTTTACTCAGTCTCTCTGTGCCTCAATTTCCTCATCTCTAAATCAGAGGTCCTGGTGAGGATTAACCGGCACAGGCTAGCTATTAATATGATTTGCTCGGCCGGGCGCGGTGGCTCAAGCCTGTAATCCCAGCACTTTGGGAGGCCGAGACGGGCGAGATACGATAGGTCAGGAGATCGAGGACCACCCTGGCTAAACACGGTGAAACCCCGTCTCTGACTAAAGAATACAAAAAAACTAGCCGGGCGACGAGGCGGGGCTGCCTGTGAGTCCAGCTACTTGGGAGCTGGAGGCAGGAGAATGGCGTGGAACCTGGGGAGGCGGAGCTTGCAGTGAGCTGACGATCCGGCCACCGCACTCCAGCCAGGGCGACAGAGCGAGGACTCGTCTCAAAAAAAAAAAAAAAAAAAAAAAAAAAAAAAAAAAAAAAAAAAAAAAAAATATGATTTGCTCACACCCCTGGATACAGCCTTGTCCCTTCCCAGTCCTCTTGGTTTATGCCATGGACTGTCACCAATTCTACCCCTGTTCCAATGCCAGGATTTCAGCCTTCCCTGGATCCAGTATCTGGTCAGGAATGGGATGAAGAAGGCAGGCACCGGTGTGTTGCCTGCTTGACGGGTACCTTGCCTGAATAACCTTTTTACCTCGGCCTGTTACTTATTTTTGGATATGGAGAGAAATTGAGCCTGTCTCTGTCTCTTTTCTTAGTAATACCCCCAAGTGGAGACAGCTGTGTGAAAACATGTGTCCTTGGCTTTAAGGGGTGAGAGAATGAGGGAGACCAAGCTGACCAGTCCCACTCATGAGGGATCCTGTCAGAGGGAGGCACAGCACAGAAGTTCTGATGTTTTTGTTCACACACAGACACACACACGTGCGCGTGCGCGTACACACACACACACACACACACACACACACACACGTCAGCTCCCTGAGGGCAGGGGCTTTTCTGTTTTGTTCTCTGCTCTATCCCCAGTGCCTAAAACAATGTCTGGCACAGAATAAACTCTGAATAAAAAAATAAATATAAATTACATGAAAGGAGGCAGAAGCATTCCACTGACTAGATCTATTATAGCTATTATACGCACTACGTAGGTCAGTCTCCATTTTTAGTCAAGTTTCTGGTGGCTCCACTGAGACCTTGCAGAGGGGTCCCAAGTCATGTGCAGTTCATGAAACGTTAGCTCCTCTAGGCCCTCTAGAGACCCCGTCAGATGAAAAGCAGGGTCTAGTCTTAATTTATTTTCCTCATCAATAGGTAATAGTCAGAGTTTATGGCTAAGAAAGTAAAAAAGAACATGCTTCAGATTTCTCTCCTTAAGAGTCGTCTTGGCCTCTAATTCTCTCAATTATCCTCAGGGCCTTTCAACCCCTCCCCCTCCCCGCCCCCGCTCACACACTCACACCTTCCTAAGTGCTGAGAGCCCAGGAGAGACAAGGTTTCAAGGGTCTGTATTTAAGACATTGGGAGTCCACATGACCTACTGAGAGTCTGAATTATCTGCGTACAGAATGAAGCTGCCGTCATTCCACAGTCCTGGCACCCTTCGGCTGCTTGGTTAAAGCCTGTGGAGATGTATTGGCAGTGTATTTTCTTTTCGGAGTGGGGAGGGGCATTGTTTCCTGAAAATGCATAGTGACAGTAACATTGTCATTAGAGGTGATTGATGGTAATAATGGCTGTCATTCAAGGATACATTTATGACTCAGGCCCTGGGCCAAACCTAGCATCTTCTTTCATCCTCACAAGTCCATGAGATGAGATCAATTTGCAAATCCATTTTACAGATAAGGATATGGAGATTTGACACAAGTCACATAGTATGTAAGGGAGAGAGCCAGAATTTGAACTAAAGACCCCAAAGGGGGCTGTTCACTGCCCCCCAACCCCTGACTCCTTTCTGTCTCTGGGTGATAAGGAAAGCAAGGAAATCCACATGAAATGTGATTAGGGAGAGGAGGCATTTAGCCACTACCTTAGGAGCAAAGCTACAAAGTCGGTAGTATAGTAAAGCATAGTGAGTCTAACCCTTCCTGCCAAGTATAAAGCCTACCGGACCTTCTTCTGGATGTGAGACTGAAGGCAAGTTACTTAACCTCTTCACACCTCAGTTTCCCCTTCTATAAAAGGGAGCCATCTCCTTTAGTTGGGAGGACTAAATGAGTTAATATATAAATAAATTATTGTTCTCTCAGTCTACTGCAGAGTAGTATTTATACCACCCCTTGCCAACTGTGGCTGCCTTAAATGTCCTCATTTTACCCATCCAAGTTAGGGAACCTACAGGAGAAAAATAGTGGTTTGTCCGAGAGCTCAGGCCGGAACTGCCCATGAGGAAGAGGAAGAGTCTAGAGCAGCCTTTACAGATGGTTTTACAGATGGTTTTGCAGAAAAACGTTCCGCTTTCCCTTTTTAAAAAAGATGTAAACATCTTCCTAGGCTCCTCTGACATCAGCGTGTCAGTGATGAATCATCGGGAATCTAAACGCACACACTAGGTAGGTCAGTCTCCATTTTTAGTCAAGTTTCTGGTGGTTCCACTGAGACCTTGCAGAAGGGTCCCAAGTCGTGTGCAGTTCATGAAACGTTAGCTCCTCTAGGCCCTCTGGGGACCCCGTCAGATGAAGAGCAGAGCTGCACAGAGGCTGAGGGGATCCCTTCTGGCATTTCTTCTTCTTTTTTAAATTTTAAAACAATTTGCATAGAATTTTTCTCCTTTCTTTTTTTAACAGAGCACACAGAACCAACGTTTTCAGGCTGGTTCTTACTTGCAAGTGAGAGACTTCATATGTGATGGAACAGAGGAGAGGAGCCCCTGAGAGCTGTTATGTTTGAATCAATATTAAAAACAAAAATTTGACCATCTCGATGCTTGTTAGATTTATGTGTATGTATGATTTTTTTATTCATTCATCCAGAAATGACTTCATTTATTGAGTATTTACTAAATACTCAGATGTGCAGCTGACCCTCTGCTGAAGGTGTCAAGAGAGGGAGAGATGTGGAGAAAATCTGGGTAGGCCTCCTGGAGGAGGAGGCACCCGACAAAATATGGCCAATTGGAGTTGGGAAGGAATGTACTTGGGTAGGCTGGCGCTTCAGCATGAGTCAAATCCCAGAAGTGAGAAATCCCAGGACTACATAGAGAAGAGGGGAAGGAGCACACAAGGACAGCAGTATAGCTGCAGGGAAAAGGCCTTCTTCCCCTTTCTAATTTGTTACTTCTAACTTGCTGTGAATTTAGAAGCCAAATATTGTGGATGTTAGAACTGTATGTAAAGCACGGATACATAAATGACCTTAAAGCAAGCACCTGAGAGTGAAAGGCAGGTATAGGGGATAAGATTTGGGCCACTCAGAAGAAGCCCCCTGTGCCCTTTCAGCTTGGGAGTGCACTGGGGTGGCGGGATGAGGTATACGCTAGGTACAAGCTAACACCTGTCACCGCACGGAATCCAGGAACGAGGCATGCAGTGACAGCAAGAGGTCCCCCCGCACACACAAAAGAACTCGTATGGTGTCTGCACTGCCACTAAGTCACTGCCCAGCCTAGCCCACCCCACCCCAGCAACCACCATTTGGCCCAGGACTTTATTTTAGGCTCTGGGAATGGGATGGGGGAGTGAGTGGGCACAGTTGATTCCCCTAACAGCTGAGCCACACACACATGTCCGGCTCTTTAGGAGAGGCCTCAGGACCTGGGGAGCTACATTCTAACTAGGATCCCCTCCAGCCAAAATTTGAGAGGAGCCAAGGAAGCGCCAGAGCCAGAAACACAGAAGGGGAGACCAAGAAGCTAACCGGGAGAGACGGGTGAGCCAAACGACTTTGGGAAAGGCCAGCGATCTTACCGGGCCTCGGCTGGGCGCACTTGCCCTCCATACCCACCGCCCAGGCCTGCTACTCCCCAGAGCCCTGGAGCGACAGTGCACTCCCCACCCCACCGGAGGCCCAGCTGGGCTGCCCAGCAGGTTTTCAGCACACCATCCTCCTCCCCGCTCCTTGGGGCCCGCATAGTCCCTGGCGGGGGGCGGGGCACAGGGATACCGGCGAACCCCGCAAAGGGCTCTTACCTCCGCGCGGGCATCCGTCCGACCAAGCACAGTTTGCCGCTGGGACTGCGGGGTTGGGGAGGCTCCCACGGGCTCGTATCGCGCCTCCACTCCCCCCCGGCACCCCCCCTCCCTCCACGCCGGCCCGAGCCCCTAGATCCTTCGGTGGTACCGAGCGGCGACGCCGGGACCAGGGGACAGGCGCCGCGCCGGCGGGAGGAGGAGGAGGCTCCTGCGGGGCGCGGCGGGGCGGGGCAGGGGTCTTTTCTGGGCCCCGCCCGGGAGGGGACGTGGGAGCGATTATCCCAGAGAACAAAGGCGGCCGGGTAAGGCTCAGAGCCCCTCGGGCCTGGCCCTGAACTTGAACTTGTATTTGACACTTTGTCCGGAAGGTGGCGGGGAAGCCCATCTGAGCTGGGACGGGGTTCGTCCGGCCACCTTCCGTCCTGGGTAGGGGGCAAGCCCGCCCCTTTCTACTCCCAGAGGGAGCAGGGCATCCTAAGGGTCCCGGCGCGCCCCAAACAATCTTGGGCTCCAGGGTCCTGAGATCCACGCGTTCCCTCGGAGAGTTGGAGTGAGGACAAGGTCCTGGGTCTCCGGGCCAGAGGAGTAGGCCGGGGCCCTACGCCGCGTCCGCCTCCCTCGGTCCCACCCTCTTGGGCCAGGCCCGCCGCCCTTGCTGCCCGGGGCAGGCCGGATTCTTTGCACGTCGTGTCGGCGGCCGCTATTCAGCCGCTAATTGAACGTTAATGGCAGGTGCGGATGAGGTCACCGGAGCTGGCTTTTCTCACACATTTCTCATGCAAATTCGCGAAACTCTAAACAAATTTGAATAAAAAGCTCTTTGTGCCGCGCGCCCCCCAGTCGTCTCTCTCCTGCTCGGGGTCCTGGCTCCTCCCGGTGCCCTGGGGCTCGAGCCGGGAGCTCCGGGGAGCGCCGCCTGCCGGTCAGTGGTTCCGCCCTACCAGTGGTCAAACGCGGTCCAGGCTACTGGGGGGGTGGGGAAAGATGTTTCATTTGGGGTCGTGGGCCCGGGTTAGGTTGATGGGGCTTTTAGGGAGGCAGTGTGTGCAGTTAAGTGCCTGGCATCTGGACAGACAAACGTGAGTGTGCTGGCATCCTGGCTGCAATCCCCCCTCCCCCACCACACACGGAGCCACACGGGCCACTTTGGATGGCCAACTTGGCCTCACTCTCGTTCTTAGTTAAATAGGAGTAAGGACAGTGCCCAGCTATGCACACAGATGTGAGGATTAAGCCACGATTTAAGACACAAACTAGCACTTAGAATAGTGCCTGGCACAGTAAGTCTTGATTATTCTCTGCAGTCCAAAGGCCTTGTGAGAATGAATGCTGTGATGAAAGCAGGGTTGTGAATTAGCTCATACATGAAAAAACTTACCAGGGGCTTTCAAGAGACTCACCACCCCCCACCCCCGCATCCCATTCTGGTCACAGAGATGAGATCTGGAGGCCAACTCCACTGCTTCCCAGCTGTGTGGCTTTGCCTATTTCTTAAGTCTTTCTGAGCCTCTGTTTCCTAGTCTATAAAATAGAATTCAGTCTTACGGAGTCATTGTGAGAATTACATGAGAAGACACTGATGGAAGTTGAGGAGGAGTGTGGGGGCTAGCCCCTACTCTAGAACCTCCAGGACCTCTCTCCTAAGGGCAGGGCACCCTCAAGGCAAGGTAGGCCTTGCACTGGCCATGACCTTCACTTCTTGCCCAAATGACCCTAGCTCAGGTCAAGAAGACAGACTTTCCAAGCCTTGTAAGACTTCTTGCTCCATCCTTTGCAGCCATACCAGGGTCCCCACCACACCCCAAGACATGAAGAGTTGTTTATGCTGGTGGCAGAGTGCTACTTTCCTCATTCATGTCCTCCTAGAAAAACTGACCAGAGACATGGAAGGCTTTGCAAAGAAAATTTATTCATTGTAGGGTGCAAGAAAGGCAGGGGGTTCACAGCATAGGAAGAGACCTCTCCCAGAGGATGCCCTAGTACTCCCTCAGGAGGACCTGTGGGGCGTGGAAGGGTCCTGGTGATTCAAGCTACCTGAGTGCCATTGCTGCTCTCCTACTTCTGCCTCTCCAGCCTCAGTCTTTCCAGAGCCCTCCAGGCCAGCCTCTGGGAAGCACTGGAGCAGGCCTCGGGAGCATCCTCATCTTCCTGCCAAGGACCCCAAGGAACAGCCAATCCTGCAGGAATGCAGATGACCAGCAGCCATGGGCTCCAATCTGTATGAGGTTCTGTAACCCTGTAAACCCCTCCTCTCACCCCGCTGCCCAGTCCAGGTTTGGGCAAAACCCAGGGGATGGCATTAGGTGGAATTGTGGGAGAAGCCCAGCTAAAAGACTATTTGAGGTGACCCTGCAGGGCAGGGGTTAATGTCTCTATATGTGGGCACTGGCAAGGGGAGTCTGCAACTTTAGGGACCTCCTATAAGTGGCCAAACCAAACAGGATCTCTTTGGAGTCAGAGTACAGACTTCAAAGTCAAAGAGACTTGGTTTTGATCTCAGTTCTGGCACTTACAAGCTGTGTGACTTAGGACATGTAACTTAACTTTTCTGGGCCTCAGTGTCCTCATCTGCAAAATGGGTGTACCAATGACACCCACACACCATAAAATGATGAGGAGTCACTGCACTAAGGCATGTGACCTGGGACCTGACAGCCTTCTGCACTTAGTCACTCTTAATGCTTTTTTCCTTCCCAGTCCACTGGCCCCACAGCCAATCTGAAGTGACTGTAGCTGTGCCCAGGCCTCAGGGACCAGGTTTCCCAGACCCCTCTGGACAGCCCCATTACGCCTCTTCCTGCCCCCTGCCCCTGCTCCCTCCCAGGCTACTGAGGCACTACTGAGAGCTCTGCAGGCTGCTGCAGCCCCCGACCTAAGGCAGGTGTAGCCTGACCCAGTGCCACCAGGGAGGGTGGTGTGCAGCATTACCTCTTGGAGACACTTTCCAGGCCATTTACTCTTTCAGGGATGAAGTAGGGGTGGCAATTGCCCTACTGGGCACCCGCACCTCTTCTGCTCTGTGATGTCTTTCTCTCCAGACACATGCTGCTTATGCAAATAGGCCCATTCACAGCCCTGTTCCCCACCCCCCAGCACGGTGATACTTTTGGGCTATAGCCAAATGGGGACACTTCCCAGTTCACCATGTCCAACACTTGGCATGACCCCGGTGCCTCCAAAGGCCTCCTCCCCCAAACAAGCAGGTCCTCACGGCAGAGGGGCAATGTCTGCCTGGAATGAAACTGAGAGCCAAGATATAGCCACCATCCCCCACCCACCTCCCCTGTCCCTAGCCAAGCTCCTGGCTCTGCCCCTCACCTGCAGAGGAGCTCCAACAAACCAATTAACCTCTTTTGATTTGGTGAAACTGGAATAATGATACCCACATAAGCAAGACCCAGTGACAGTAAGCCTGGCACTTAGTAGGTTTTCGATTAACACTAGCAACCATGATGGTATGTGATTATTAGGCCCCAAAACGGCCCATGGCTGAAGCCACCAGTAATTGTGGGATACTTTCTCCAGTAACATCACTACCACCCTCTTAAAGCACCCACGCCAAGTTAGTTGATAGAAGTTAAGCCTATTATACTGAACAATCCTTTACATCTTTCAATAAAAGTATCTTAGGAGCACGAAAAGAAAACAGAACAGTATAGAAGAGTGCATTCCCCCATGCCCACTCCCTAGAGGTAGCCTTCCAGTACATACTTCCGTATATAAGCATACTTATGACTCACTTTTAAACATCTACAAAGAAGATCATACTCCACAGCCTGTTCTGTAACTTATTCTATTCACCTTATCATGTGAACTAGCCAACCTTCCACATCAACTTATATACGGACATCTACCACACTGACTTTTACAGCTGCATAGGTATTCCACAGTATGAACAGACCATAGGTTCATGTCCATTGCTTTACACTCTTAAAAGAAATGCTCTGATAAACATCCTTGTACGTAATTCTTCGGGAACTTTTACAAATATGCCCACAGAGTAAATAGTGCCATTTTTGTGACCAAGTATATTTGCCTTTTACATTTTGATATTGCCACATTTCAGAAAATATTGTAGAATTTACACTCCCCAACTGACAGTGCTTGAGAGTGTCTTAAAATAGGCATGTGATGGTACAGAAAACACAAAATTAGCCTGCCAGTTGGTACAGGCCACAAAGGCACCCACAGAGCCAGCGGAGAATGGCACTGGACTAACATGTTGTCCTTAGGGTTGTTCCCAGTGGTTTCTTCCTATCCAGGCCTCTATAGGCTAGGGGCCCAAGGGTGCCCTGAATCAGAAGGGAGTGGGGCCCACAGGGGGACTGGGTGGAGGGCAGGCCAGCATGTCCCGCCTGAATGATTTCCTGCAGCCATTGTCTCTGCCCTGCCTGGTCTCCTTGCGGGGAGTTTATTCAGGGGCCTTTGGAAAGGGGGCTAGGCAGGAGGAGGGTGTGCAGTCCTCACCAAAGGCACCCAGGAATGTGTCATAGGAGGGAGAGAAAGAGGAAGGGGGGGAACCCATCCCTGGGAGAGACGGGACGTCAAGAACCCCTGACTAATGAATAGAGAGTTTGCCCTTGAACCTCACTGGGTTTCGCCATTCTCAGGCACAGAACAAGAGCTGAGACACGTCTGAGCCCAGCTGCACAGGGACGGCGGCGGTTCATCTCAGACACTTTGACAGGCCGGGCCTTTTCCCTGCATAGCTCAGATCTGCCTCCGGGCTCCCCTGGCAACAGCACAGCAGCATGGCTCCCGGGTCCAGGCCCTGCCTGCTGTGAGCAGGAGGAGGGAGGAAGAGGAGCACCAAGGGGAGGACAGCTGGGGAGAGGGAGTCATTAACTCCTAGAAGGCTGGAGTCCCTTGCTTGGGCAACTTTGCCAGTGTGCTGCCCTTGGTCCTAGGCTGGAAACACGGTGAAGAGCTTCCGTTTGCTGGAGGCCTACCCAGAATGTTCCATGCACCTCAGACCCAAACAGATCTGACAAGAACAGACATAGTGAAGAAGGAGATGCTAGGCCAATGGGCCAAAGGCAAAGGCCCTTGAGGGATGGGTTGGGGTACATTTTCCCAGGTCCCCTGCCAAGTCCCAGATGGGCAGGATTACGGGGTCCTCTTCCTCCATCCTGGTCCCTGGCTGTTACAACCTCAGAACAGAGGCTACTTGTTCTCCCTTCCTGCTGGGCTTTTTCCCTTCTGAGGCTCTTGCATGTCCTGGGGTGGCTTGGCTCTGTGTTCCAATCCTGTGACCTTGGCAAGAGCCACAGTTCCTCTGTCTCCATTTTCATAAAAGCTGAAAAGAGGTTGTCCGATCATACTTCACTTCACAGGACAATCTAAAGATAAGAGAAATAATATGTGAGAAGCTTTGCACTCTGGGGAGGAAGGTGTCCTATAAATCTCATTCAGGTATTATTAGGGCTGAAATTAGGTATTTCTGCCCCCTGGGGAAAGAGGGGCAGTGGGCTGGGGGGAGGCGCTCCTCCAAGGTTGTCTCAGCACTTCCCCAGCAGGGCAGTCCTGAAACTCAAAGGCAAGAGGTCAGGAAAGTTAAGCGTTTATGTCTGTGGCCTTTGAAGCCTCTGGGTACAGCTGGCACTAGGAGGTAAGACAGAACATCATTTCGAGGTACTTTATCTTTGTTATTTCTATGCCTCACTGCAACTTTATGAGAAAGGTGTGGTTATCTTCATGTCAGAAATAAGGAAATAGAGGATCAGAGAAGCTAAGGAGCTGGCCCAAGGTCACGCCAGTCATATAAGATGCTGAGCCCACATCTATGTATCAGCTGTACCAGTGGAAGAGCCGCCTAGCTGGGGTGCTGCGGAGAGGGGTCAGCACCAAAAAGTAGTGTTTCCCCCATGGTTGCTTCTCAGGGATTGGAGCTTTTGAGTCTAACAGTTCTGGCCTAGGGAAGTGGAATGGGGCAAGTCTCAAGGAGAACACTGCAAACCCACCTTGAGGGCCACCTGAGCAAACAAAGCCACCAAGGCAAACACCATTCAGAGCAAAGAGAAGTAGAAGAAAGGACAAAAGCATCCAGATTAGAGGCTGGGAGCATACCTAGGTGAGACTCATGTTCTCTGCCCAAGTCTTGCTCCAGAACGGGTCACTGCCCAGCCCCGTGCCCCTTGCTAGCAGTGAGCTGGGTTTTCATTTTTGTAGCCTCTAGGTAATGGTGCCTCCTTGCATCCCAGGCCAGCTTGAACAGGACAAAGCTAACTGTGCTTCCTGTAAGCCAGGGGGCTGGGAGCAGGGGTTACTGGCAGATAGCAGAGTAGAAGAAGCAGGAAGAACTCCCAGATGAAAAAATGCAGGGGCTAAAAGGGACCTCAGATACCATCTTATTCAATGCTTCTTTTCTTTTTTCTCTTTCTCTTTCTTTTTTAAGAAATAGGATCTTGCTCTGTCATCCAGGTAAGAGTGCAGTAGTGCGATCACTGCAGCCTTGGAACTACTGGGCTCAAGGGATCCTGCCTCAGCTTCCCAGGTAGCCAGAACTATGGATGCATGCCACCACACTTGGCTAATTTTTTCATTTTTTAAGAGTAGGGTCTCACTGTTCACAAACTCAGGCTGTTCTCAAACTCTTGGCCTCAAGAGAGCCTCCTACCTCAGCCTCCCCAGTTACTGGGATTACAGGTGTAAGCCACTGCACTAGCTCAATGCTACTTTTCTGGGTCCAGTAAAGGAGGTGGCTTGCCCAAGATCACTCAGTGGAAAAGTGGGCTAGAGTCCAAATCTCTGACTTCCAGCTAGGTAAAGTTATGTCTTTCTATGCCCTTGTCACTTAACCAGACCACCTTAGGCCGTCAAAGCCATTAATTTCACCCAACAAGGCAAAGAGATAGGCCAGGTAAAAGAAGTCAGTGTTGGCTAAGTGCATCACGTGTCCAGGTGTGGCCTCGGAAAGCCTGGGGCTGGGAGAAGATGCTGCCTGCCTTGAGGTCAAAATCTTTCCATGATGACAGAACATGGCTCCACACTACCCCAACACCACACTCCCATACGCCATAGTCAGATAACAGAAACCATGAACTTTCCCTGGCTGATTAAGAAACAGGCATGAGGAGTTCGATCAGAGCACAAACAGACCCTCTAATCCTGACCCACGGTGCTTCTGAGAAGAAGGGACAGGAAGGAGGGGCAGCTCTAGGGGACATGAGGATGGCGAGGGCCCACAGAAGCAGCTCTTCCTCAGAGCCTGGTGGCAGGTCTGCTGCCAGCTTGGGGCAGGAGCTGGGAAGGCCCTCAGCTCACTGCCCTCTGCTTCCAGGTCCTCTTTCAGGTCAGGCAGGGTGCCCCATGCTAGGCAGGCCTGACTTGCTTGAATGCAAAGATCTCAGGATCCTGTATCCTGTAACCTTCTCAGGAGCTGCCCTCAAGGGATGTCTGTATGCTTGCTGATAAACGGACTCATGATGGGGCAGAAAGACACAGGGACAAGTTCTGCTCAGCTGTGCCCTCCTCCCTGGGTGATGGTTTGGGCCAGCTGTCATTCTAACTGGTTGGTGCCCAACCTGTACAGGTGGTTAAATATTCTGAATGTCACCACTGTCCACATTCCCCAAATCCCAGCTATCTTAAATGACCTGCAGAACCTTAACTCCTTCATCTCTGCCCCATATCTAAAGGAAAAGGAGAAGAAAAATTAACCCCACTGAGTGTTTCCCATGTGCCCAAGAGTCTTCATAGCAGCTCCAATGGAGGTAGCGATTATGATGCTCATTTTATAAATGAGGGTTTGGAGGCTTTGAGACATCCAGGGTCTGCTGCAGAGTCATGGCAGAAGCAGAGCCCTGGGCCTCAGCCCACAGCATCTTCTCCTCTGTTCCTACCCTCCAGCCAAGGTCCAAGGCCTGGGGGCTGCCCCGGTTCTGCTAAGCTGGATGCCTCAGAACCACTCGGGCTTGCATTCACACCCCCACCTCAATTTCCTGTCTCTCCTGGCTTCTCTCAGGGCCCATCGCTGAGAGAATCGGGGGTTCATCTCAGGGGTTCTCTCCCCTGCTCATCTAGGCAGGGAAGCCATTCCACCCAGCATACTTGCTTAGTTCTAGACAAATCCCCACCCCTGACTAACCCAACAGCATATTCCTGGCTGACCAGGGGGATGACACCTGCAACTTACAGAGACTTCTTCTAACTGGGATTGGCAGCCAGAGGATTTGGGGGCTGGGGTAAGGGTGGGGGCAGCTACCAAGCAATAAAAACTTAGCCATGCAGAAAGGGCCAGAAAGCCCTAATCTTGGGAACTTTCCTCCTGAGGGACAAAGAGGAGGTGACGCCCGACTGCATACAGGGTCTCTGCCTCAGCCTCCACTGGGTACCACCTGTGCTGGGTCCAGCCCTGCCGGGCCACTGCCTTAGGAGTGGGAGCTGCGCTCGGAATGTGATTCTCCAGCTTTGCATGACACTCTGTTAGCAGAGTGCGACTCCCAAGATCCCCTGTCACCTCCTAAAGCCTCTGCCAGCCTGCCCCCCAGCACCACAAGGATCACCAGATTAAGGAGCTCAGAGCTACAGCTGAGGCGGCTAAACCCTGGGAGGTAGGAATGGGGAGGGGCAGGGAGGCCAGTGGGCAGCTCTCCCAAGGCCCTGCTGCCCTGCCTCTTCTCCCAACCCATACTGTAGGCAACTCTCTCACTCTATCCCTGCCATGAAGCGCTAACTTCTATCTTCGTTTCTTCTTGAGCTTTGGACTATACCACCAGTTATCCAGCTTGAGTGAGGAGCAGTTCAGGGAGACAGGGAAAGGGGTAGAAAGAGAGGCCCCCCAGAAACAGAAATAAGAGAGAGAGAGGCGGGGAGGAAAAAGGCAGCCCAGATGGAAGGAACAAGTGCACTGCGTATGGGAACTGGCTGGCACAGCGGCATGGGAAGGAAGGTCCCTGCTGGAAGGGAGGTCCAGGGTCTCTCCCCTGCCTGGCCTGAGTGGCTACCTGAGGTTAATTCCAGAGGCTCCTTGTGGGTGGCTCTGGTCAGCTGCCTGGCCCCAGTGCAAGCTACATCCCACAACACCTGATGAGAGAGTGGGAGGGTGACAGAGATTGGGAGGCTGGCAAAGAAGGAACCAGACCCCCTGGACACTTTACCTGAGACCCCTGCACTAAACAGCAGGGTGATGCTTCATCCCACTCCTCACCTACCACCTGGGGTTATTCTGAAGGGCTGTGGAGAGGTGGGAACTCTGAAGTTCCCAGATGAACCCTGACCCTTCTCAGCCCTGTCCCCTGCCCATCCCCACCAACCCCATCCTAGGACCTGCAGGGGGCAACCAGGACACACCTAGGGCCCTGGCCAGCAGCTGCTCTCCCTCCAGCTTCTCGTTTGCCACTGCCGAGCTCCCTTCTGCTTGGCAGTCTCTGTGCAGAGAACCATGGTCTGCTTCTCACTACTGCAGGTTAGGGATGAGGAAGAGCTCCTCTGTGAAGACCTGAGAAGACAGGCTCTGCCTGCTCTTGGTCCTCCCCACACTCCGAAAACAGGAGCCCGCACTGAATATCAACAGGGATGAAATCCTTTCTGCAGCACTCCCCTCCACCCCAGCCAGAATTCATTAGTCCCATTCCTGTCATTGTGCTAAATTAGCGAATGCTAAATCAACATAGTTTTGAAATGGTCACCACTGTTACCACCATCAGAGGCTTTCTGAGCTAGAAGAGAGCCAAGAGATTCCTGAAGTTCAACTCATTCCTCTTGCCAACAAGAAAACTAAGATTCAGGAGTTGGGGTCACTTGGCCTGCCTGAGGTCACATAGAAAACGGTAGCAAGGACATGCTTTACGCCCTGTCTACCAGACCCCTTTCTTTTCAGGCCAGGCCTCTATGAGGTCCTAAAAGGGAGTTTCTCCATCATATCCCACACAAGATCCTGGTCCAACCACAGGCGGCAGGGGTCTGGGGACAGGGGAGGCCGTAATGCGATCAGCAGACTGGCCATCTGGCTCGGGGACGGAGAAGAGTCCAGACTGGCTGTTTCTGCTGCCCGGTCCCAAGGGGCCCTGTGTCGCAAGAGACAGACTGCCAGATGGACAGGCACTGGCCTGGGTCTGGGAGGAAGCCAGTGAGTCCCAGCAGTCAGAGCTGACCAACTTTCAGACATGGAGGGGTGGCGGGAAGAAGGCATAGGGAGCAAAGCCAGGCCTCCCAGAGGGCAGAGAGACAGAACTATAGGATGGGAAAGCCGCAATTCCCTGGCCAGGCTCAGAGCCTGGCTCTCCAGGTAGGCCCAGCCCCTCTCAGCTCCAGGCCTCCAGGCTACTGGCCAGCCACAAACAGGGCCCCCTCCCGGGGAAAGGCAAACACATCTCCCCTGGCACCTTCTCAGACATGCATGCAAAACTAATTAACATGGGGAGACATGCGAGCAGCCGGCCAGCTCCACACCCTCGAGTCCACGCAAACAAGGCGAGCCCTTGTCCAGGGGACGTGCACAAAGCTTTGTTGCTAATTTAGGCATCTGTCTCTGTCTGGTCTGGTCCTCCTGCCTGCGCTGGGGTTTTTCCCAGCCCCTTGGACAATGCTGGGAACAGGCCCACCGATCCCTTATTCAAATCACACCCGGGACAATGAGCTCATTGTGCAGGCCACAGAAAAGGGGATGCTGGGGGGTGGGAGTGAATAACGGGGCATCAGGGAGTAGAGAAGGGTGGGGGGTGTACAGAAAATGGGAACCCAGGAAAGTGTTTACTAACACAGCCCCTGCAGCTGCCTTGGGCCCCTTGCCCTCTTCCGACCTGGCTTGGAGCTGGGGGGAAGTGCTGGGACTCAGAGGTGGGGGGCCCCAGAGTAGAAGGCTCGAACCTTCATTTTATTGACCTCTTCCACCTTCAACAGTTTATAGCTACCTCTGCACATCTAAGGCCAGGCACATTTTTTAATAGGGTGGTTTGGGGGCTTGTTTTATTCTTACTTCAGGCCTAAATGTGCAGATCCCAACTGCAGAAGAGGAGACAAGGCTGAGGGAAGAGATGTTGGCGGCTGTGTAGGGTGGGACCTGCTGTCTCGGCCATTGTCTTCAAGCAACGTTTCATGTTCTCCTCCTTTCCAGCTAATAAATTAGAGAGGAGACGGTGAGCTGCGAAGGGAGAGGCTCCCCATGGATGGCGGCAGAGGGCTAGAAGGCAAGTCTGGGAGCTCACAGCAGATGGGGCTCACCCAGCCCAGCGGCTGCTCACACCACACCTGGTCAGACACTCGCATGCAGCCCTACACAATGAGCAGTATGGAAAAAAATCCACAAACACACATACACACACACACACACACACACACACACACATACACACACACACACGCATCTCCTGAGGTCCCTGAGGACAGCGGGCTTTGAAATGCCCTCCCCCTTTACTGCCACCTCCCCCAGCTCCTTGTTGCACTGAGCACGCCTAGACAAGCCGACAGAAACAGACACACATAGCCTGACACTGACACACAGACACACACAAAAACACACACACACACATATCCAGAGGCAGCCCCAGACACACACACTGACAATGGTGTAATGAATGCGGGAGGGCGAGAACATTCAGTCAAAAGCCCATACCCTGGCTGCCCAGCACCGGGATGGCTAAAAGGTTATGGAGAGGCTGTGAACTGGCTCTCCCAACAACCTCCTCCCCAAGGCTCCCAGGACTGCTGCCGGTGACACAGGAGGTGAAGTAAAATACCGTTTCAGGCATCCAGATAGAAGCAAATTCCTCCAGAGACAGAAAAGTTTGGAACTGGTCTCAGCCCTTAGTCAGTATTGGCTGAACTGTCTGGAATTTTTTTTATAACAAAAGAAAGGGTGCTCAAAACTCATCTGAAGTATCCTGCATTTTGAGATGATATACCTTGAAGCTGGGGCAAAGTGGAGCCTTGCTAGGATAGTTTCCTACTGCAGTACAATCCACAGGTTACAGTGATTCCTTCCTGCTGTTAAAAAAAAAATTCTGTAAAGGGTATCATAGGATGAAGAGGAACACAAATGGTTAAAGTATCAGAAATTCTTTAAAATGTGTTTCTGGGGATCCCTCTACCATCCCAGAGGAATGGAACTATAGTAGGTTGAACCATAAGAAATTGTCAATATTTGACTATTTTTCATCAACAAGAAAGAAATTTCATATGGGTCAACCTAGTAGGTGCTGATTCCAAGAACCACCAAGGATATTTTCCCCTTTTAAATTAAATTACATTTTTTTAAGAGACAGGGGTCTCATTCTGTCACCCAGGCTGGAGTGCAGTGGCGTGATCATAGCTCACTGCAGCCTGGAACCCCTGGGCTCAAGTGATCCTCCAGCCTCAGCCTCCCGAATAGCTGTGACTGCAGGTGTGCCATCATACCTAATATTTTCCCTTTTTAAATTGTCCTTCCCAAACTGGGTTATTTTCTCCCTGAAGTAGAAAAAAAATAACAGTATTCTAAAACCTAAATCTACCTTGGACCATCCATCTACAGCCACATAAATACATCTTTCCAGCAGCTGGAAAGAACTGCAAACACACATGTGCAGCCCAATGCCCATGTCAGGAAGGGACCCACCTTCGGACTCCCGCCACCAGGGCTTCTGCTTCTCTTTTTGCTGTCTTCTGACTCCAGAGCATGTCCTGGATGGGGACAGAGGAACATGAGAGGGAAAATAGAACTGGAAATTGGTCAACTGCACACCCGGCCTCTCTAGCACTGGACTCAGCATGTGCTCTGCCTTGGAAGAAGCATCTCCTGGGCAGCCTCATAACTGAAGCACATGCTGTCCACTGGCCGCCATATTCAAACCCAAGGCCAGACTCTGTGCATGCAGTATTCATCCAGCAAATCACCTCCAGGAGACCCAGGCAATGGAAGCCAAAGGGTGTGGACGCCACCCAGCGTAGGGAAGGCCTACTCATTGCCAGCATCTGGACATCCACTGGTCCTGTTGCTCACTGTCACAGAAGTCAGAGCACACCATGTCTTCCTGGGAAATCACCATCACCAATCTCTCTGGGGTTTCCTAAGGAAGGAAAGGTTGGAGGCTTCAGAAGCAGAGTCCAGCACTGCTCTGTGTCTCACCACCTGCTTCTCACCTGGCCACAGAGGAAAGCCTGTTCCATGTGTGCCCATCCTGCCCACCAGCAGCAGCTGCTGAGGGTGCACACTTCCCCTGAAAATGTAGCTAAGGACCTGAGGCTCTATTTAAAGATACAGAACCACCTTCTATACAGCCAGAAGTGGCAGAGTCCCTCTTATATCCTTGACAAATGCTATGTAATTTCTTTTTTTTTTTTTTTTTTTTTTTTGAGACGGAGTCTCGCTCTGTCGCCCGGGCTGGAGTGCAGTGGCCGGTTCTCAGCTCACTGCAAGCTCTGCCTCCCCGGTTTACGCCATTCTCCTGCCTCAGCCTCCGAGTAGCTGGGACTACAGGCGCCCGCCACCTCGCCCGGCTAGTTTTTTGTATTTTAGTAGAGATGGGGTTTCACCTTGTTAGCCAGGATGGTCTCGATCTCCTGACCTCGTGATCCGCCCGTCTCGGCCTCCCAAAGTGCTGGGATTATAGGCTTGAGCCACCGCGCCCGGCCGCTATGTAATTTCTGAGAGCTTTATCTTACTAACATACACACACCAACGTCAACAAAACCGCCAAAATAGCAATAATAATAAGATGAAACTTATTGCCCTTCCCATTCCTGGAAGGCAAGAAAGAATGACAGAGGCTGCAATTTGGGCTTTAGGGCTAGTGAATTCATTTGCAGGACTAGGCCCAACCCAGGGGCTGTAAGAATTACTCCCCAAAACCTCAGCTGTATGAAGAGAGGCAGCTGGGTATCCCCCATTGCTAACTTATATACAGGCCCACTTGCCAAAAACTGTACTCAGGATCCAACCTGGGTGCAGGGTAGCATGAGAACCAGGGTACAATTCTAGCCTTGGTGCTCTGAACAGCATCTGATTTCTTCTGAGGAAGAAAAACCTACATGAATTCATCAAGATGTAATTTATTGTTTGATTACATTTAAGATGTTTCCTACCAATCTCAAAAGTAAATCTCGATAGATTACTGCTATTTTGATTTATAAAATCAAACTGCCTTTTAGTCTGGGTGTGGTGGCTCAGGCTGTAATCTTTTTGTTGTTGTTGTTGTTGTTGTTTTTGTTTTTTTGGTGAGACAGAGATTTACTCTTGTTGCCCAGGCTGGAGTGCAATGGCACGATCTCGGCTCATCGCATCCTCTGCCTCCCAGGTTTAAGCGATTCTCCTGCCTCAGCCTCCCAAGTAGCTGGGATTACAGGCATGTGCCACCACGCCGGCTAATTTTGTATTTTTAGTAGAGACGAGGTTTCACCGTGTTGCCCAGGCTGATCTTGAACTCCTGACCTCAGGTGATCCGCCCGCCTCTGCCTTCCAAAGTGTTGGGATTACAGGCGTGAGCCACTGTGCCCGGCTCATGCTATAATCTCAACACTCTGGGAGGCCCAGGTGGGAGGATCGCTTGATGCCAGGAGTTTGAGACCAGGCTGGGCAACAAAGAAAGACCCTGTCTCTACAAAATAAATTTTTTTATATATAAAATAAATATAAAGGTCTGGGTGTGGTGGCACATGCCTGTAGTCCCAGTTACTCTGGAGGCTGAGGCAGAATTGCTTGAGCCAGAAGTTCGAGGTTACAGTGAGCTATGATCAGGCCACTGTACTCCGGCGTGGCCGACACAGCAAGACCTTGTCTCAAAAAAAAAAAAAAAAAAAGGTGTTTTTAAAATGAAGAAAGGGAAACTGAAATGTCACAATTCTATACAGAAACAATGGAATCTAGAGAATTACAGTTCTAGCTGAGGCTAAACGACAGCTTAAGGTCATAACGGGCAAAGCATGACATGGCCTCTGACGCTGTTCTCCCAGGCTCTTGGGACATGGAGAGGGGCAGGAAAGTCAATAAGCCACAAACTGATGATAACTGTCAGACCCGGAGTGCCTGCTAATCTAGCACACCACCTCTGCTAGCCTGGCCTTCCAGCTCTAGACGGATATATGCCTTTCCACATCACACAAGCGAAAGTGCTGGGCCAGGGACTGTGGTTTCCTTCTCTGTATCCCCAGGGCCTTGCCCAGAGGCTGACACATAATGTGTGGTCAATAGACACTGAATGAATAAATGAGTGTGGTAAGAAAAAATACAGTGTGGCATGGGAAGACTTCCAGTTTCAGAGCCCCGCAGTTCCCTTGCAAAGTGGGAAATGGCTCCACAGCACATCCCTGGGGCTGCTGACGTCCAGGCCAGGTACCATAAGAGGTGAGTGGCACAGGGTGGGTGTGGCTGCTTAGCTCAGGTTGGCCCGGGCAGCACAAGGCCTGATAGCCTCCAATGCCCACCAGTCTTGCACATGGTGACCAAACCAATTCTCTTAGCCTGCTCCCTACCTCGTCATTCTTATCCTCCACCATCTGACCTGACCTATATCCAAATCTCAGGCCCAGTAGAGCAGGAATCCTCCTCCTGCTTCATCTCCACAAAAAAAGGCCCTAGTCGAAGAGTTCTCCCCATTGGCAGGGATGCTGTCTTGCCCTCTCGACAGCCTAGAAGACCTGTTTGGGCACAGTGAGGCTTCTCCACCCCAATCTAATTCCTCTTCTCTTAACTCCCAAGGACAGAGACAAAACATCAAAACACTCTGCTCCTTGGATGTGTGCCACCTTAGGCTGGTAATAGCTAGTTTCTCTGCTCCTAGAGGTCAGGAGTTCTCCCTGCACTGCAGAGCTTATGGCTGGTCTGTAAACACCAGAGCTTATTGTAGAGTGACTAACAGAGAGCTGACCCTGGTCCCTTGCTGGCCACCTTACCTGGCCTTCACTCGTGACAGACCAGCAAGATGGGGGATGCATCTTGAGTGTCACAAGGTAAGTATTACTATTCCCAATTTTGCAGATGGGAAAACTGGCTCAGATGAAGAGGGGAAGGAGTGTCCTGTGGGCTCTGAATTAGATCAGACCAACCCCTCCACCTGGATACCCACTGGGCCACACTGCCTCTGCCTTACACCACCATGGTCTCGGAGTCTGTCACCCACAGTAGAAGAGAGAACAGTGAACTCGATACTGGGTAAAAGAAGTTGCACATTCAAAGGGAAGGGTGGCTATAAACTTGAGACTTGTTTCTTTACTCCCCTTTTCCCCAGCACTCATCAAGGAGGTAACATGCCTTCAGAGGCATCTGCCACCTCTCCTAACCTAAGGAGACAGTAGGAGCTATGGTGCAGAACTGGGCAGATAGGAGGAAGGCTTGACATTCTCTGCTTAAGGACAAGATGAGATGGGACAGAGGATGTGGGCCCCCTTCCCTCCTCCAGAAGACCATGGGTGCTGCATCGGGGGATACAACATTGCAAAAAGCAAAAGGCCAGCCTCATCCTGAGCAGCCACAGTCCCTTGGCACTGTGGGCAGACTGGTAGGCTTGGGCCAACCCCCTAATTTTACAGACTGAGGCACAGCAGGGATATGGAGCACACAATTAGGAGATAAATCCGGACTGGGTGGTATGCTGCTCACCCCTCTAGCACTGTACCAAGGCTCCCAGGGACCCAGCATGGAGCCCTCTCATCTTGATTCTCCAGGTGTACTGCCAGCCCCAAGCAGGAGACACTGCAGAGGCATCCTTTGGCAACCCAAATGAACTCAAGCTGCTTCCCAAAGCCCAGGCTGATTCTTTGGGAGACAAGGACTCACTGGGGGCTGATAGTCCCTCCTATGCAAGGGCTATAGCTCCTGTAACACACCCCACGCAGTCACCCAAATGGCATTTGGCTTAGAAAAGAAGGGGAAATCCCTGGTCCAATTTACTATTCTTTTTTCTCCCCAAGAGACAGCCCTCAAAGGAGATATAATATACAAAGCATTAGCACAGAACCTGGCACAGAGTAAGTGCTCAGTAAATGGTTCCTGTCCCCATGATCATGACTCATTATGACTTCCTCGATGCCCATTTCTCACCTCCCAGGTTCATGTGAGGAGCCTTCTTTTTATAAATTCAAGGCTTAGTGGAGCTGGAAGACCCTTAACCCAGTCCAGGGTTTCCAGGCAGGAAACTGGAGTTTCTGAGGGAGAAAGGGGGCTGGAGGCAAGCCCAGACCCACAGCCAGGGGTCCTCCAAGGGGAGAAAGCTAACTGAGGCCCCTCTGCCCTTTGACAGCAGTATGAGCCCAGCACCTCCCCGGAAAATCTCTCTGAGGCCCTGAGGCTTGGCAGGGAGCCAGGGCAGGAGGCCTCTCCAAGAAGATGCTGGCTCTGAGCCAAGACGCATCCCAGAAGCTCCAGCTCAGGGAGAGCAGCAGAGGCTGAGGGGAGGAGGGGCAGCCAGGAGAGGGGTGACAAGGAGCCCTCGGGCCAAAGGAAACAAACCTGCTGAAAGTGGGTTTGGCACGAACCTGGGATGCATGGCTGCCTTCCCGTGCCCTGTGGTTTCTGCACATCTGGGAGACTATGAAATCACTGCTAGGGACGGGGGAAAGAGGACGATCCTCCTGTTATCTACAGCTGTGCCCATTCAAACTCTACTGGGGCACTGTTAAACCTTCATCCAAAGATTCTTCTGGGGTTTACCTATTGGCTGCCTTGTCCCCACCTTAAATGCTGAAAATCCAATGTTGCCTACAGATTCAAGCCACGACTTCTGCCTCCAAGGACTGAGGGGTAATCTCCAATTAAAGGGCTGTACTAGGCACTCCTAAAAGCCCCTTAAGGCCCGAGGCTCTCTATGTGCCTCTTCTCTAGCTTTTCCATGGACCTCTATGCACAGAGCCCTGTGTGGCCACAAGCCTCCTGGGGGAGATCAGGATTAGTTACAAAGCACTGGGGATGGAAGAGGTCTTGAGCCTCTAGTGTAGACCTCACTGTCCATTGAAAATACGTCACTTCCAAGCATAATTTTAAATGTTTCAGAAGCTTCATTAAAAAGTAAGAATGAACATGTCATTTTAACAATATATTGTACTTAACCCAACATTATCATTTCAACATGCCACGTTGACCACATTTCATGAGATCAACAGCATGGGTGTCTAGTGGTTATCATACAGGACAGCACAGCTCTGGACAACAGCAACCTCTCCCCATTTTCAGACGAGGATGAGAATGTGGTCCAAGTATCTAAGAAAAGGGCAAGAGGATAGAAAGGGAAGCCCCAGCTGTGCCCATCAGCCTTTCTCTTCAGTTTCCAAATACACAGTCATGGCCTATGAAATAGATAATTTTATGATCAATCAAATTCAGGGAGACTACAACATAAACCTATTTTGAAGCAGACAACCCAGAGAGGAGCAGAAATGAATATACTTGACATTACAAGGCTAAGGAACAAAGACCAACAGGAAGACACAAGAGGGAGGCTCTGGGAGACCTCTGCATTAGATGCCAGTCTTGCTAAGGACCTCTGTTTGTACAATCTCTGCTCAGGGCTACCTGGCTCCTATGGTGTGTAAATACTCCAGCACTGGGTCTGGTGAATTTTCTACCATGTATCCCTGTAGGAACTACCCACAAAAGCTCCTCTCTGCTTTAGAAGGCAAGAACAAGTCGTGCATTTACCCAGTGCTTCTAGTCTTCTTACTCCGAGTCGCCATGCCAACACACAGTCATAATTACCGAGGAACGCGTCAATAGTGGCAGCATTGACAAAGACACTATATCAGGGCCTGTAAGCTAAGCAAGGTCAGGCTCCTCGAAGCCCCCCAGCTTCCTGCCCACTTCCTTTATTCCACTCTGATCCATTTCTTTCTCTTCATTCTTTTTCTCCCACCCAGATGGTCTCTGATTATATTTTCTCTGTAGAGAAAGGAACTACAGCTCAGCATATAAAACACTTTTATAGCAATTGGGAGACAGGTTCTCCTTGGAGTCCTGATTTTAACTTGTGGGAAAAGTCCCTTTAACATCCAGGCCTCAGTTATTTTGCCGTGAATGGGGAGAATATTTTAGATATTGCCTATTCAGCAGATGGGTGGCTGCATTTAATTCGCCTTCTAAATTCAGGGCTGATTTGTGTTATCTAGTCAACTCTAAGATCATCTTTCTGATCTGCACCACAGGTACCAGAAGCTCAGGGAAACAAAAGACGGTTCAGATCAGAGAGGGAGCTGGTTTTAACACCTCAAGAACAGCAGGGCTTGTATTTCTCCCCAGGAAAGGCAAAAATCTCAAAAAAGGAGCCAGGAGCAGCTGAATGGTGGGCTCTATCAGATTATAAAAAGACAAGTGGGATGGATGAGAACTATCAGGCTAAATGACAAGCATCCTGAGGCCCCCAGTGAAACAGGACATGCACCCATTTAAAATGAGAGGTCAGAAAAAGAAGGCAGACAGCCATCACCAGAGCCCTACGCAACAGCGCCCCAATTTCAGAACACCCAGTGCACCAACATCTGAACTTACAAAGGAGATAAATTGGAGGTTGATGATTAGCATCACAAAATGATTATTCCCTTTGTAAAAGGCTTCACTGCAGGACTGCTTTAAATAGTGCATTTAAACCATGATCTGATTTGCTAAATTCGATTTATACACATCTACTGCCTAAGCTGGCGTGCGGCTGTATTTACATGTCTTCCCTTGGCACAGAGGAGGGGAGAAGCCAGCCATTATTTGGGGCCTTTAATCCTTGTAGACAGTAACTAATCTGAGAAGCTGAACCCTGTTTTTCTTCCACAGCTGGGGCTTTAGCTGCAAACCAGCCCTAGTCACCTACCCTGCTTTGTTCATGCAGATTCTACCCAAAGACGACAGAATTTGGCCAGGATCTGTTGGAGCCTTTCTGCCAACAGGGACTCCCATCAAGAAGCACAACCCTCCCCACACCCAGGGGTGACACCTTTCCAGCCTAGAATTCCAGAGAATCTGGTCTGTTGCAGGTCACTAAATTTATTCAGCACCTACAGTTATCATGCCAGGGATTCAAATGCTACCTTTTGGGAGCCATGGAAATTTACTAATCTCAGTCACATTCTGTGATTCGTACTTAAGCCGTGGGAATTAAACCTGAGCAAGTACAGAAAGGCTGTCTCTCCACCCAAAGAGGACAAAAAAATGAGTCAGCCAGGTCTCATGGCCACTGTGCTGGTGGGGAAACCTCCCTTAGTTCACCTAAAGGGACTTGCAGGTGTTACTGACAACATAGTCCCCCAAGAGACAACTGACTCTTTCCTATAAGGTCCAATAATGTGATGGGGCAGAATAGGATGACTGACAAAAGGGAAAACACACTACCCACCTCGTACCACTTGCCAGGAGAGAGACCTAGGGAATTAAGGATCAGGAACCTAACATTAAAAAAATAAAGGCCCCCTAGAAAACTGAAGTCAGGGACTTCCCCTCTACCACCACCCCCATCCCCTCATTATCAGAGGTTTTAGCCCCACTCAATTATCAAATATTTAGAGACACCCACAATGATGAGTCCAGCCCAGCACTAGGAACTGGGGGAAAAGAAAGGAACAAGGCAGCATCCAGGTCTGAGCAATTTATAGTGAGGAATGGAGTCGCTAGACCACAATTAAACTGTCTCCAAGTTGAGAAGCCCACTAAAGCCTGGTCATGAGAGGATGGGAACTGGACTGGGAGTCAGGACCTGGGTCTCAGTCCTCACTGTACTAGCTAATTTTGTGACCCTGGTGAAAATCACTTAACCTCTCTGGACCTGGTTCCTCATCAGTGACATGAGCAGTTGACCTACATAACCAGTAAGCTTTACATTTTCTATAAGTCTCATGCAGGAAAAACGTTCATCTCTCTAAATTCCTGATGAGTTTCATTTTAAAAACAAGGTTATCACCATCATGTTTTCTTTTCGTGGCTGCCAGGAAGCTCAGAACAATCACATTATTCAGTCACACAATCTGAGGCCAGGGCTTTAGACTGGGAGGTTGGGGGATGACAGGAGAGCCCTCACTTGTGAGGCAGGGCTGTGTGGGGATGGGGACTTGGATTCAGGAGAGGCTTGGTGCTTATTTGAAAGACAAAACCACAACGGTGATGAATCCCTGTGTTCCTGTGTATGTGCAGAGATAGGTTGGGAACGCAGGCCTTGGGGCAGATAGCCCTGAGTCCACAACCGGCTCTACCACATCCTAGCTATGGCAAAAGACACAAATAGTGAATCATCACCCTGTCTGTCAAGGTGAGGTCGAATTCTCTTGAAGCTGTTAGCAATAGCCCTGGCACAAAGTGGGACTCCAAAGACACAAACTAGTATTACTGAAGTTTCTTGGTCACTCTGCATATAAATGTACACATCTGGGATCTGCTTCAAGGCAGCGGTGGATCAATGCGGAAAGCTAGAAAAACAGTGATTGTGCTTAAATTATTCACGAGGGTAGGATAGGGGCAAAGGAAGCAGAAGGCAGAAGGCCCCCCTCTTAGGCCTGGAGGGGGCAAGCTCAAACGTGCAGCTCCAATGCCCGGCCCGCTTCATCCGCATCTGACCCGCAGCCTGCCCTGGGATGGTGTGAATGGAGCCTCCAGGCCGGTCCTCAGCCCCAGCCACACGGACCATGAAGGCCCTCGCCAGCTACCGTCCGGGTTTCGAGGCCCACGGCTCCCTGGCCCGTGGCTATCCTTGCACTTGGGACCACACTCAGCCCCAGGAGGGCGGCCTCGGCCCGCTCGCCATGTCGGGCTTCGCGGTTCCAAGAAAACGCGGGCGTTAGCCACGCACCTAGCACTCCTCGAAAATAATCAAAGAGCTCGAAGCGCTCTCGCTTGCAGACTCCAAAATAACGCCATTGTTCCCCACGCGGGGAAGGCCGTTTCCGCCCCTGCCCGGGTCGGGCAGCCCAGTGAGGAGGGCTCTTACCGGACGCCTTTCTCCCCAGCAGCCACGACACGCACAGCCGGGCTCGGCGGCTGCGGCTCCGGGGACCGGGCAGCCGCGACGGAGGATCCGGCTGGCTCTGGGCAGGAATACGGCAGCCATTCGCTCCTCTAGGCCTCGGGGTAATGAATAACGGGGCATCTGTCTGGGGCGAGCGGGCAGGGCGCGCTGGACGCGCGTTCAGCTTCGGTGGGCCGCGCGGCTGGGCGAGTGCGAGGAGGGGATCGGCGGGACCTTGGCGTGGTGACCTCCCGGGTGCCCACGCAGCCATCTTGCCGCCCCTCTTCGCGCTCTCAAAATGGCCTCCCGGGTCCGCGGCGCGGGCCGAGGGGAAACAGCCGCTGGCCTGCCGGCGCCCTTCCTTCCTGCCTCCCCAGCCCCGGGCGTCCAGTGGGCGCGCGCCCCCAGCGCCCGCACTCTGGGGCCTGCCACGACCTTCCCGGCCTGATGCCAGCTCTGGGCTGCGGGCGCTTCGGGTTGCGAAGGCCGTAGGCCCAGGCGGTGCCCTGGCATAGACAAGGTGTGAATGCTTGGAAAGGATTCTTTGCTTAGGCTCTTGCCGTACCGCGGCTTCCGAGTTTGTGCCTCTTTTCCCAGTTTCCCTAGCTCTGGGTGGGCAGCGCGGGTCCAGGCCCTGAGCTCCGCGGGGGCCGGCCTGATCCTGCGCAGGCGGGAAGCAGCCACGCCACTCCCAGCTAAGGCTCTAGCAACCGAGCGCCTCAGGCTCCCGCGAACTCCGGGTGTCCAAGAAGCCGCCTCCGGTGCTAGAACCGCCAGAGCCGCCATTTACTTTGCGCCCACTGTGTGCTACACGCCGTGCTCTGCCAAATTATGTCATAGAGCACAACAAGCCAGCAGGTGTATGGTTAAAGCCATTTCACAGGTTGAGGGTGAGGGATGACATTGGATCCGGGCCTAGGGAGGAGGGGAGTAGTCTTGCTGGTGACCCTGGTAAAAACATAGGCGCACTACCAACCTGATCCTGGAATTTCCCAACCTCCCAACCCGCAGCCCACTCTCTGAGACATCTGGGGCGGAGTGCGGGTGCGGGCAGCCAGCTCCTCCTCCCACTCCCTGGCTCTGGTCGCTCACCTCTCCTCCGGTGGGCCCTCCTACTAGTAAGTGCTGCTAGCTGCTGGCGAGTTCGTGACTGCGAAGAGGGCGCTGATCGCAGGCGGGAACCGCGCCAAGGAGGGAGGCACCACCAGGGGAGTAACTGTAAAACAGAGCCGAGATATCAGGCACCCCCCACGACCGCCCAGAAACATGCCGGGCCTTCTTGAAGGTGCACTCAGGGTCGCCTAGCGTTGGCCTGGGGGCGGAGACACACGCGTCCTCAGGTCACAACCACAGCCTGAGGAGGTTGCTGGTCACTGGTGGCGCCTCAACCATGCCCTCTCAGGACGCAGGAAAGAAATCGGGTGGGGGCACCGGCTAAGGGGGTTGGGGGTCTCCGGCTGTTCCGTCTCACCCGGAGCTCCTTACCCGCCAGCTAGCCACGCTTCCAGTCATCCGCTTGGCTACCGCAGGGGCAGGCGAGGGGAGCGACCCTCTGCCTGCGCAGAGCTGGAGTTCCGGAAATGGAGAACCATGAGGTTCTCACCTGCGACCCAGACAGCACACCGTGGAAAGCCTGCCCGAGACCACCTCGGGACAACCCTTGCTGCTCCGGACAGCGCCACTCGTGAATCCTGAGATTCGGAACCTTCCAGAGCTGGAACCCCAGACCATTTTCGGAAGGCGCCAACTGTTAGAAATGTCATACCCCAAGCTAACGCGGGCCTCCCGGCAGCACCCCCTTGGCTCCCAGCCCCAGCCGTCTTGGCAACGCAAGTCAGTCCAGATCCTGCTCCCTTCAAATCTCTAAAGACATTTATGTGTCCCCCTCCCCAGGCAGCCAAGCTGGGAACTTTACACCCATGTGCAACCCCGCTCCACAAGCCGTTTTTTGGGGTGCCCATTCTCCCACTTCAGACCCAGTGTGTATGGCATGCCCTGGGGGAGGAAGGCAGCCCGTCATCCGTCCTTCTATGCGATTTGGGGTATCTATTAGGGTGTTCACTGTCTCCAGCAGGTGGAATTTCAAACTTCAGATCCAGACTTTATATGCATCCCTTGCCCCAGCCTGGAAAAAAGAGCTACCATTTGCTCAGTGCCCACTGTATGCCAGGCACTTTATTTGTATATTTTACTTAATTCTCACATAACCCTTGGAGGTATGGGTACTATTGTCCCCATTTCACCCAGAGATGCCTGTGACTTGTCAAGGATACAGAGTTGTAAAGTCCAAAGCATGCAAAAGAACTCTGTCCCACAGGCATGGGCATGTCTCCAGTCCCCAGCTGCTGCCCTTCTGGAATCTGGACTGCCAGTTTATTAACCTGGTCCTGGATAGTCCTGGATCTTCCACCCTAGTGCCTCAAATCAGGAATTGTCACCTTCAGAGGCAGAATAGGCCACAGAGGCAAGCCAGTCCTCCTGCTCTCCCCATGACCAGTGATGGGGAATTTCTGCAGCCCTTCTGGACACCCCAGAAGCATTTCCACCCCTCTTTAGTGTAGGTCCAGAACCTTGAGGGAATCTGGTGAAGTGTCACACTGTCCAATAATTCACTCCCAATTTTTAAAATCCTAGTCTACACTGTCAAAGAAGTGGGTGAACTCTCATTATCAGGATAATTCAAGCAGAAGAGAATGAGATGCATTGTCAGGGAGGGCTTGGCATTTTTACACACAAGCCCAGTGTAGACCTGAGGAGACTCAGGAGCTAAAGAAAGCATTTTGAGGAAACGATACTCTCTTGAGTTCCTCACAAGGGATTTCATCCCTTCATTTCAATAGAGGAACTGATATTCAGGCAGGAAACCCTAGCTTTCCCAACCTCCATTCCGAGAGGTGCTTTTTTTTTAAATGATGTTAATGTGACGTTGTTTCTTCTTTTTCTTTTCTTTTTTTTTTTTTTTTTTTTTTTTTTTTTTTTTTTTTTTTTTTTTTTTTTTTTTTTTTTTTTTTTTTTTGAGACGGAGTCTTGCTCTGTCGCCCGGGCTGGAGTGCAGTGGCCAGATCTCCGCTCACTGCAAGCTCCGCCTCCCGGGTTTACGCCATTCTCCAGCCTCAGCCTCCCGAGTAGCTGGGACTACAGGCGCCCGCCACCTCGCCCGGCTAGTTTTTTGTATTTTTTAGTAGAGACGGGGTTTCACCATGTTAGCCAGGATGGTCTCGATCTCCTGACCTTGTGATCCGCCTGTCTCGGCCTCCCAAAGTGCTGGGATTACAGGCTTGAGCCACCGCGCCCGGCCTGTTTCTTCTTTTTCAATGAAACCTCTGTAAGAGACAACTTCCATTAAAGAAAAAATTATGTCCATTGGGCCTGAGGTGAAAGGAATAAAAAGCAAAAGTGAAGGAAAAAAACTAGTTTTTTTTTTTTTTTTTTTTTTT